>NW_022979541.1:0-47707 GCF_902652985.1 Pecten maximus
TATTTGTAATATAAAACCGCCCTCCCCCACACCCAGCCTCATTTATATAAAATATGACCGCCCTCCCCCAACGATGTTTCACACCAAATTCAGTTGTAATCCACCCAAGGGTAAAGGCTTTTGGGCCCCAGGGGTCAGACCAGCCTCATTTATAAAATAAAATATGATTGCCCTCCCCCGATGATGCTTCAAACCAAATTTGGAAGTAATCCACCTAAGGGTTAAGGAGGATAGCATTTTGAAAGAAAAAGTATTATGCAAGGCGGACGACGACGGACGACGATGACCTAAAAACAAAAAGCATGTTTAATTTGAAATAGCACAGTTTTGTTTAATTCAACAAAAACGGTCTTTATTCTATTTTCTCAAATTGCCAGCTACTGTTGTGTATACTTACCAGTGGTGTTTCATCTTCAAATGGCCGTAAAATGTTTTTTCTGTGTCAAAATAAAAATACTTTAAAATTATGAAATTGTCATTTTTCAAATCACAAAATATATACATGATTGCAATGGAATTTCCAAGTTCAAAATACACCATACAAGAAATTGAAAAAAAAATATCTCGGAGAAGATAAAAAACAAATTTTAATAGAAGTACAAGTTCATCAAACTATCCTTAGTCATGAATGATGCTGACAAGAGCCACTGTCAACTTTGTTGTAAGGCATGATCTGCCTATCGATTTGATCATATCTAAATTTTTACAAATCAGATGACAATGAAACTATGTGCAACAGTGGATAAATTGGACAACACGTCAATCCCATCCAACCAGACAACTGTTTTGATGACAACAAATGACGAGCAGCCTTGGAATATCCAGCTAAAAGATAGGTTTTCTATATATTCTTTCACATATCACTATAGTTTATACCTAAAAGATGAGATTATCCCAGAATTTACAATCACATGATGCCAATTAGCCAAAGCTGGATCTTATAGATGATTTGTTGCTAGTTTGTGATAAGTGTCAATAGCAAAACACATACTAAGGGTAACCTTTTTCTGTTTGAGGCACTGCCAATAACGCAACAAATCGGAGACTGGAGGGTTGTCAATTAAAATCTAATCTCAGACAATGAAAGTTACGCATCTAGACATTCTGGTTTCTCACAGATTCTGACACAGAAAGTTAACTTACACATCTAGACATTCTGGTTTCTCACAGATTCTGACACTGAAAGTTAACTTACACATCTAGACATTCTGGTTTCTCACAGATTCTGACACAGAAAGTTAACTTACACATCTAGATATTCTGGTTTCTGACAGATTCTGACACAGAAAGTTAACTTACACATCTAGACATTCTGGTTTCTCACAGATTCTGACACAGAAAGTTAACTTACACATCTAGATATTCTGGTTTCTGACACAGAAAGTTAACTTACACATCTAGACATTCTGGTTTCTGACAGATTCTGACACTGAATGTTAACTTACACATCTAGACATTCTGGTTTCTGACAGATTCTGACACTGAAAGTTAACTTACACATCTAGACATTCTGGTTTCTGACAGATTCTGACACTGAAAGTTAACTTACACATCTAGACATTCTGGTTTCTCACAGATTCTGACACTGAAAGTTAACTTACACATCTAGATATTCTGGTTTCTGACACAGAAAGTTAACTTACACATCTAGACATTCTGGTTTCTCACAGATTCTGACACTGAAAGTTAACTTACACATCTAGATATTCTGGTTTCTGACACAGAAAGTTAACTTACACATCTAGACATTCTGGTTTCTGACAGATTCTGACACTGAATGTTAACTTACACATCTAGACATTCTGGTTTCTGACAGATTCTGACAATGAAAGTTAACTTACACATCTAGACATTCTGGTTTCTGACACAGAAAGTTAACTTACACATCTAGACATTCTGGTTTCTGACAGATTCTGACACTGAATGTTAACTTACACATCTAGACATTCTGGTTTCTGACAGATTCTGACACTGAAAGTTAACTTACACATCTAGACATTCTGGTTTCTCACAGATTCTGACACAGAAAGTTAACTTACACATCTAGACATTCTGGTTTCTCACAGATTCTGACACAGAAAGTTAACTTACACATCTAGACATTCTGGTTTCTGACACAGAAAGTTAACTTACACATCTAGACATTCTGGTTTCTCACAGATTCTGACACAGAAAGTTAACTTACACATCTAGACATTCTGGTTTCTCACAGATTCTGACACAGAAAGTTAACTTACACATCTAGACATTCTGGTTTCTCACAGATTCTGACACAGAAAGTTAACTTACACATCTAGACATTCTGGTTTCTCACAGATTCTGACACAGAAAGTTAACTTACACATCTAGACATTCTGGTTTCTGACAGATTCTGACACTGAAAGTTACACATCTAGACATTCTGGTTTCTGACAGATTCTGACACTGAAAGTTAACTTACACATCTAGACATTCTGGTTTCTCACAGATTCTGACACTGAAAGTTAACTTACACATCTAGACATTCTGGTTTCTGACAGATTCTGACAATGAAAGTTACACATCTAGACATTCTGGTTTCTGACAGTGAAAGTTAACTTACACATCTAGACATTCTGGTTTCTCACAGATTCTGACACTGAAAGTTACACATCTAGACATTCTGGTTTCTGACAGATTCTGACACTGAAAGTTACACATCTAGACATTCTGGTTTCTGACAGTGAAAGTTAACTTACACATCTAGACATTCTGGTTTCTCACAGATTCTGACACTGAAAGTTACACATCTAGACATTCTGGTTTCTGACAGTGAAAGTTACACATCTAGACATTCTGGTTTCTGACAGTGAAAGTTAACTTACACATCTAGACATTCTGGTTTCTCACAGATTCTGACACTGAAAGTTACACATCTAGACATTCTGGTTTCTGACAGATTCTGACACTGAAAGTTAACTTACACATCTAGACATTCTGGTTTCTGACAGATTCTGACACTGAAAGTTAACTTACACATCTAGACATTCTGGTTTCTGACACAGAAAGTTAACTTACACATCTAGACATTCTGGTTTCTCACAGATTCTGATACAGAAAGTTAACTTACATATCTAGACATTCTGGTTTCTGACAGTGAAAGTTAACTTACACATCTAGACATTCTGGTTTCTGACACTGAAAGTTAACTTACACATCTAGATATTCTGGTTTCTGACAGTGAAAGTTAACTTACATATCTAGACATTCTGGTTTCTGACAGTGAAAGTTAACTTACACATCTAGACATTCTGGTTTCTGACACTGAAAGTTAACTTACACATCTAGACATTCTGGTTTCTCACAGATTCTGACACAGAAAGTTAACTTACATATCTAGACATTCTGGTTTCTGACAGTGAAAGTTAACTTACACATCTAGACATTCTGGTTTCTGACACTGAAAGTTAACTTACACATCTAGATATTCTGGTTTCTGACAGATTCTGACACTGAAAGTTAACTTACACATCTAGACATTCTCGTTTCTCACAGATTCTGACACTGAAAGTTAACTTACACATCTAGACATTCTGGTTTCTCACAGATTCTGACACTGAAAGTTAACTTACACATCTAGACATTCTGGTTTCTGACACTGAAAGTTAACTTACACATCTAGATATTCTGGTTTCTGACAGATTCTGACACTGAATGTTAACTTACACATCTAGACATTCTGGTTTCTGACAGATTCTGACACTGAAAGTTAACTTACACAACTAGACTTTTGGTTTCTGACACAGAAAGTTAACGTACACATCTAGACATTCTGGTTTCTCACAGATTCTGACACAGAAAGTTAACTTACACATCTAGACATTCTGGTTTCTGACAGATTCTGACACTGAAAGTTAACTTACACATCTAGATATTCTGGTTTCTGACAGATTCTGACACAGAAAGTTAACTTACACATCTAGACATTCTGGTTTCTGACAGATTCTGACACTGAAAGTTAACTTACACATCTAGACATTCTGGTTTCTCACAGATTCTGACACAGAAAGTTAACTTACACATCTAGACATTCTGGTTTCTCACAGATTCTGACACAGAAAGTTAACTTACACATCAAGACATTCTGGTTTCTGACAGATTCTGACACTGAAAGTTAACTTACACAACTAGACTTTTGGTTTCTGACACAGAAAGTTAACTTACACATCTAGACATTCTGGTTTCTCACAGATTCTGACACAGAAAGTTAACTTACACATCTAGACATTCTGGTTTCTGACAGATTCTGACACTGAAAGTTAACTTACACATCTAGATATTCTGGTTTCTGACAGATTCTGACACAGAAAGTTAACTTACACATCTAGACATTCTGGTTTCTGACAGATTCTGACACTGAAAGTTAACTTACACATCTAGACATTCTGGTTTCTGACAGATTCTGACACTGAAAGTTAACTTACACATCTAGACATTCTGGTTTCTGACACAGAAAGTTAACTTACACATCTAGACATTCTGGTTTCTGACAGATTCTGACACAGAAAGTTAACTTACACATCTAGACATTCTGGTTTCTCACAGATTCTGACACTGAAAGTTAACTTACACATCTAGATATTCTGGTTTCTGACAGATTCTGACACAGAAAGTTAACTTACACATCTAGACATTCTGGTTTCTCACAGATTCTGACACAGAAAGTTAACTTACACATCTAGACATTCTGGTTTCTCACAGATTCTGACACAGAAAGTTAACTTACACATCTAGATATTCTGGTTTCTGACAGTGAAAGTTAACTTACATATCTAGACATTCTGGTTTCTGACAGTGAAAGTTAACTTACACATCTAGACATTCTGGTTTCTGACACTGAAAGTTAACTTACACATCTAGACATTCTGGTTTCTCACAGATTCTGACACAGAAAGTTAACTTACATATCTAGACATTCTGGTTTCTGACAGTGAAAGTTAACTTACACATCTAGACATTCTGGTTTCTGACAGTTTCTGACACTGAAAGTTAACTTACACATCTAGACATTCTGGTTTCTCACAGACAAGGATAACATAAGAGTATATACACCCTCACATTCTATCAATCGTTAAATCTCAACCTGTCTATCTTCAATCTAAATATGTGCTGACATTCTATACATAATATGATATTAAAGAGAGTTTTTGACATATAAACAGAAAAGAAAAAAGTTTGACGACAATATGGCAGAAAGACAGAGGAAATAAGAAGCTAGATGATCACCCAGTTATTGGCCTACACACAACGGTATATTTACCTTTTGTATGATACTGCATTTGGCTTTTTCAGGAGGTACTGAAAAAAATAATAAGAACTTATACTTATAGTCATTGTATTAACTTCTGTGCAGTCAAAATTTCCTATGAAATGAATATATTCTCTGTTGCAGTCATATTTTTTAGTAGAGTTTATTTGAAAATGCCTAATTTGCCATGGATTGCATATCAATAAAATATGTAAAACAAATGGCATTTTTATTACATAAAAATGTACTTGTATCAGAAAGAAAATGATTAAAATGGTACTGATACCTAATTACAACTGATCGTCAGCTCAGTAGGATAGATACATGTTATATACCTTTAAATTTACATCCCATCTATGTAATGTATTAGATTAAATGACTGCACACCTTAAAATTCAGTGCAAATATGTAGAGAGTTAACCTTTCATATACCTCTGCTTACTAAGGTTATATATCACATGGTTCATACAGACTTTGAGTAATCAAATTCAGAGACTTTTCTATGACTTGACGTCGTCAAATTCAAGGACATCTCTAAGATTTTCCATTGTTAAATTCAAGGACTTTTCGAAGACTTTCTGTCATCAAATTAAAGGACATTTCCAAGACTTTCATTGGCACTGATGCAAGTTTGGTAAAATTTTGAGTTATTTAACACAATATAAAGGCTTATAGTGATGTGTCCTATTACATTAATAATGTTGTTATCCTAATTATAAACACATTAAATTGGTTGCACATTACAATCCCATCAAAGACTATAACACTGACACTCTGACAGTTTGTTTTTGTGAAAAATTTACAAAAAATGTTATTGTTTCTTTTAGTTTATTTCAACAGTTAGGACATGAATTTATGGATTTTTCAATGCATTTATGACAAATTCCAAAACTTTCAAGACATGACACTAAAGTCTTTTCCAGGCAGGTACTGAAATTCAAGGAATTTCATATCAGTGAGAATGTTTTTATACATTTCCTATTCCTGAAATTTCGGTTCATGTATATTTTTTTGGAGACAAAGCATTTTATCTCAAGTAATCTGTATGACTTGACTATAAGTGGTTATCTGCCATTTTCTATACAGAATTTAAAATCTAAACTGGAAAATGCAAATATTTCTATTTTAGGCCTATAAAGTCTTAAAAATTGTTCAGTCTTTTTGGTAATAATATAGGGCATTTTTTTTCTTGTTTTGGTATGTAAATTGGCAATTTAATGAATTGTGGACATTTTTTATTTTTATAAATTTGACTTTGATATTATAATTATAAAGGTATTTTCAATTGGTAATATTTTTGTCAGTATTCACTCAAACTATCCATAGAAATAATCCTAAGAAAATATGACAGAATGACTCTTACCAATTCTTTCATAGCTTGGGTGACAGTCATGCTAGTGTTACCTCCCTTCACGAAGATGGAAGTCTTTGTATTTTCTGTTATTTTCGGTTCCCTCCCTTCTAAAAATCGCTTACCCTTCTGGGTTTTAGGTTTACTGAAAATAAAAAATGTTTAAGAGATAACTTCCAAACAAACATCATACACTGTACATATAATATATGGAGACATGAGGCCAGAGGGCCTTATAATTAGCTGTCACCTGAGTGCTGTACACAACAGATGATGTATTGCTTTTCAATAAATATTAAACACAATTGACCAGCTTGTGATTTTAGTGTAGATGAAGGTCCTTAATTTGAACAAACTTGGTAGCCCTTCATCTCAACATGCTACTGGCCCAATTTGGTTTGGTTATATTTGTTTAACGTCCTATCAACAGCTAAGGTCATTTAAGGACAGCCTCCCGTGCGTGCAATATGCATGCGTGTGGTGAGTGCGTATGTGTGTTTTGGGAGGCTGCGGTATGTTTGTGTTATGTTACCTTGTGATAGGTTGAAACTTTTGCTGATTTATAGTGCTGCCTCACTGAAGCATACTACAGAAGACACCCAGCAGGACACCCCACCGGGTCACATTTTACTGACAACAGAAGAACCACTCCTCACACTCCTAATATGCTGAGCACTAAGCAGGAGTAGCAACTACCATTTTTAAAGACTCTGGTATGTGTCGGTCGGGGAACAGAACCCGAAGCCTTCCTCACTATTATAATCCTGGGCCTCTTGGTTATTGTGAAGTCAAAAATGTAGTACTATGTCTCATGTGACCTAAAAATGCAATGATAAGCTATAAGGTCTGTCTACCTCTCCTTTTCAGCTATATTGTATTACTGCCTCTTTTTTCGAAGTCTTTGCCTCAGAAAATAACACTTGTTTATTTTCTTACCAAGTACTCACAGACTATATATGTGTGCTCCTAGACATGACAATTTTTTTGACACATTAGTAGGCCAGACATGACTATAAAAGACGTTAAAGCACATGATTCTCTCCGAGTGCCTGGTGGCAAATTCCATTGAACCTTGGTTTTCGGAACTGGTGAAGATTACTTATGTAAGAACATTTCAACCCCTTTGACATTGAAAGTACAGAATATCAAAGTAATTTGTGGCTTATTGAAAGTAAATATACAAAACTTCATCTGTCAAAATAAAAATTTGCTCATCTCTCTTAATCAATGATAATGGTATTCTTTCCTTTTGAAGAGTACATACTATATGATTTTACATGTAAAGAATAATTTTCAAACTTAGAAGTTTTATTGTTTTTTATTTTTTGTTTGCTCTTGTTTTCCTAGTCTCTGAGTGAAACATTGTTTTTGATGTTAGTGTTTGAAAACAGTTCTAGTCATTAACATGTAAAAAATCTTGAGTGGTTTGTTCTATCCAGTATTACCTTTGTTCATAAGCTATTAGTGCATTACCATTTCCATGATAATGCTCAAAAGAATAACAAAAGTGATACCGATACCTTTTGGATTGATGAATTATAACTGTAACATTTGGATTTACATGCTTATAAAAATAATCTATGTAAGTATGACTTTCACTTTTGTTATTCTTTTGAGTATGTTTAAGTTAATGAATTACTCTTCCATAAACACCCAAGCTGATGAGAGTATATTTGATGAAAATACTCGCTACCATGATTAACATCTGAAAAGCTGAAAATCGGCAGTGAATGGTTGAGTTTCCTCTGACCACATATATACACACGTTAGGCCCACGTTCCGTTCTAACGATATCCAACCCATTTGTAATACAGGAAATGTTCGACGAAGTGATCCTTAGGTGGTAGTATTTACTATTAAGTGTTTATATTACCCAGTTACAGAACTTACCCGCTGTCATCCATATACCTATAATAAATCGTGGACCTAACGTGTGTATGTGGTCAGAGGAAACTCAACCAGTCACTGCCGATCTTCAGCTTTTCAGATGTTGATCATGGTAGCGAGCATTTTCATCGAATAGATTCTCATTATAATTAGTTTGGGTGTTGATGGAAGAGTGACTGATTAACTTACACATACAACAAACTTACACAACACGTTGTAGCACCATGATGATGATATTCCCAGTACTCCTTTTCTCCAACCTAAGAAACACGTGTTATTACTCGCAATGAAGAGTTCGTAAGAAGGGACGTAATTCCTGCTTATCAAAGCAAAAGGCCCATGGTGTCTGTAATAGGTATATACATTCGGAGCTAGTTGATTGTACATAGAACTTTAACATGGAATCGAAGTAGGTCAGTTTACAAGTAATTTCGTTTGGTACCTCCGTTCTCTTGTTCGGGACATGATAAGCATTTCCGCTTAGATTTCGATTGGACTATAGCAGTACAATATATATACCAACTATCACAAACTAAACCAACTCTAGTTGATTCAGAAACTGAAACTATGATTACTAGGGATATCGATAAATCTAAATTGCTAAATGCATATTTTTGCAGTATCACTCTTATTGATGAATGCAATGCTCCCATTCCACATATTACACGGAAAACTGATACAAATTTTAACTCGGTAAGAATAAGTGATGTACTGCAGACACTGAAACTAGGCAAAGCCTCGGGTCACGATGGAATTAGTCATCATATGTTAAAAATGTTTGCCATACTATTTGTAAACCTTTAGAGTTATTGTTTAATATGTCATTGTCAGCCGGTGTTTATCCAAAGCAGTGGAAAATAGCAATAGTTATGCCTTTATCAAAAAAAGGTGATATACACTCTCCTTCAAATTACCGACCAATATCTCTTTTGTCTACTGTTGGCAAGGTTTTTGAAAGTGTTATTTTTAAACATATATTTAATCATTTCATTGAAAATGCGATGTTTTACAAATATCAATCAGGTTTTCTACCTGGACATTCTACTGTGTACAAATTAATTGAAATGGACAATAACCTATGTTTATCACTTGAAGGAAGAAAGCATACATGCATTGTATTTTGTGATATTTATAAAGCTTTTGATCGGGTGTGGCATAAGGGCTTGTACATAAAGTTAAAATCTTATGGAATAAGCGGGGAATTATTGGCCTGGTTAAAAAATCATATGGAAGCAATCTATTCGTCAGTTATGAAGAAAATAAATGTCTTGAGAAAATTGAAATATTTGTTAAAGCGTGATGCTCTTTTGAGGATATACCTGTTTTAGAATATGTCTGTGAAGTCTGGGACGGTTGTTCAAATTCAGAATCTGACAAGTTAGAGAAAGCGCAACGTGAAGCTGCAAGAATTATAACTGGCCTACCATCTTATGCCACTACAAATTCTTTATATTTTGAAATGGGGTTAGAAACGTTATCTCCCAGAAGAAAAAGTAAGAAGCTGCAGCTCTTTTATAAAATGCATAATCATCAAACACCTGAATATCTTTCTTCCTTACTCCCCTGAACAGTACAAGATCATGTTGGCTATTCACTAAGAAATATGGGGAAATATAGAACCCCCTTTTACAGGTTATCATCAACAAATTATTCTTTTTTACCTTCTACACTTCGTTGTTGGAATAACCTTGATAAACCTGTACAGTCATCAATATCGCTTAATGCATTAAAAAAAATCTTAAACCCGTTGTGGCTTTTTCTCCTTCATATTTTGGCATGGGGGATCGTAAATTAAATATTATACATACGAAACTGAGATATCAGACAATGTAGTTCTCTTAACTACGACCTATTCCGGGTTAACCTTGTGGAAAACCCTAGTTGTTCATGTGGATTTATATGTGAAAATGCTCATCACTTTTTTTCAATGTAGCCTTTATACTGTTGAGGGAAACGTCCTTATGCAACACCTGAACAATATGAATTTAGAAATACCTTGTGATTTAGATTTACTCTTATTCGGTAACGAAGATTTATCGTTTGAATGTAATTCAGTTAATATTCTTGCATGTCCATACTTTCATCAAAACTAGCAATAGATTCAAATAATAAAAAGACTGATTTATTCTCTTCCCTTTCTCCTCACCCTTCTGTTTCCCCTCATCCCTTTCTCTCTCCTCTTCAACCCTAACTCCCATTTTCTCTTTCCAAAAAAAAAAATGGTTTTATAATGTAAATTTATGTATAATATACCAATTGCATATTTTTCTTTATTTTGTACATTATTAAGGAAAGGGTGGTCGTATAAGTTGTAATAACTTGTACCCAATCCGTTTGTAAACTTTTGCAATAAAATATGTTTAAACTAAAAATATATATATATAATGTACATAATTATGTAGGTCCACACTATCTTGTAATCAAATTAAGTTAACTATGAGTAGAACAACACTTACTAGAGAGCAAAGGAAAACCAGACAACAATAAAGGTTACCATACACATGACAAATCCACACTGAAAATAAGAATGAAAAAAAAAACAATCTGGGAAAAGTATCAGCACTGCAACACTGAAGACAACTTAAATAAAACAAGAAATATCTTTTTAAAAAACGGCATTGTTTTAATGCTGGTGGTTATAATGTAAAACTGCTGGTGAAATAAATTAATGAACTGATTAATAAATGCGTTTTAGCCCGGATAACAAAATTATATCAGTTTGAATCAATTTTGGTTATAGTAAAACTGCATTTGAATCAGGAATATAATTTCATTAATATGTCATTTGAATAGATACATCCACTAATTCAGTTCGCATTCAATCTTAATTTTGTTTCGTCTTTAACTGCATATCTGCATTTTGCATTTATCGCTACATTGACCAATCACATACTTCATCTTGACCAGTAACGCCACCTTCCGCGTCATATCCGGGGCCAAAAGAAAAGTATACGGCTATGCCGAAAAATCAGACAAATAGCTACTAAGGCCGTTAGAAATCTAGCATTTAATGGAAAAACAAACCCGGAATCTGTATTCTTGCACTGTATGTGCGCCAATTAAATCAGGGAAAAACCAAGGAGAAAGTAACACCATGGGAGTAAAACAAAACTGGTAGGTCACAACAAACGCTGCAGAGAAGACCGAGACTCTGAACCAACAACCGAATGAGGAGGTCACAACAAACGCTACAGAGGGGCCGAGACCCTGAATCAACAACCAAACGGAGAGGTCACAACAAACGCTACAGAGATGGCCGATACCCTGAATCAACAACCAAACGGAGAGGTCACAACAAACGCTACAGAGAGGGGCCGAGACCAGTACAACAAACGCTACAGAGGGGCTGAGACTCTGAACCAGCAACCGAATGAGGAGGTCACAACAAACGCTATAGAGGGGCCGAGACCCTGAATCAACAACCAAACGGAGAGGTCACAACAAACGCTACAGAGGGTCTGAGACTCTTAATTAACCTGGATAATAGCGCATTGATTTGAGAAATGATTTGTCTGGTGCACCTTAAAAATGATGAATTATTTTCTTTAATTCTCTTCTGCTCATTATAATAGGCAAGATATAAATTAATCAATGATTAACACACAGTGTATATTGAATGAAAACAAATAATTTGTATATATATGTGTAATCAAACCGTAAAACCAAGGGCCATAAATCGTAAAACTAAGGGCCATAAATCGTAAAACCAAGGGCCATAAATCGTAAAACCAAGGGCCATAAACCGTAAAACCAAGGGCCATAAATCGTAAAACCAAGGGCCATAAACCGTAAAACCAAGGGCCATAAACCGTAAAACCAAGGGCCATAAACCGTAAAACCAAGGGCCATAAATCGCTGAAAAAGAAACCCTCTACATAAGGACTTCTCTCTATAAAGGACACTTTTGCCTTTTGAACGTATTAGTATGCGATATATTTACCTCTGCGCAACCTGGAGTAAACCATGTACATAAAAGAATAGGCGTCAGGTAGGGGCCGTCTTATCAGACAGCCGGTAGGGGCCGTCTTATCAGACAGCCTACCAGCGCGTCTAACTAAACCATGAACAGAGAATGTCTCATGAAATGTCTCATAGAATGGAACGTTTGATGTTCCAAATCACCTTCAGGAGTGAGTATGTACATATACATGCAGTGCTGAACCTTATATGGTTACAACTACTTACTGTACAAGAAGGAAGGAAGTACTTGTACCCGTTCCACTTCTCTCCTCACTGCCGAGAGGCAGGAGCCAGACTCCAAATGACCCCAGAAGTGACTCTATAACCGAGTACATTTGTAAATCATTGTCAAATGTTTTGAGTTTAACCTGTCTCAATATTTAAAGCTGGACACATTAAATGATATTAAACCACACTATGTAAATTTTCCCAAATCCTACAGGTACTGTATTCAGACAAATGACACTTATTCATGTTAAAACACGCATTTACAATGAACACTGTTTGCAGACTTACCGTTAAAACCACAGGGGCTTGGCACAATTTTCCAAATGATGGTCCATATATATATATGTATTATAGTGATATATATATATATGGACCCTCATTTGGAAAATCGTGCCAAGCCCCTGTGGTTAAAACAGGCCTTTTAAGTATTCAAAATTCACAGGTTCCATATTCATCGCTGGAAATGCATTGTAGGCTCCGATCGACTGTCGAGCTTTCATGGCTACACGAATGAACAAGAGGCCCAGAGGGCCTGTATCGCTCACCTGGATTTCATGAGATATGAAACAAGAATGATGATTAAGTATATTTGTCACTGGTATTGCTATGTCAATATATCATAGGCATTTTATATGGGTACGTGAGGATTTGATGTCAAAAAATGCAAATGGGGGGAGTGGGGGTCAGTTCCTTCCTTTATAAAATTTTGAATCCCTACCCAAAAGGATGCTACCAGGCAAATATGAGCGATATATCTTGCTTAGTTTCAGAGAAGAAGTTGTTCATATCAATTCAGCCAAATTGACCCCTCTTGGCCCCGCCCCTCAGGCCCCCGGGGGGTCAGCCTCACCATTTGTACAATTTTGAATGCCCACCCAATAGTGATGCTACCAGGCAAATATGAGCAATATCCATTGCTTAATTTCAGAGAAGAAGTCGCTAATATCAATATAGCCCAATTGACCACATTTGGCCCCGCCCCTCAGGCCCCCGGGGGGTCAGCTCCATTATTTGTACAATTTTTAATCCCCATCCCATAGTGATGCTACTAGGCAAATATGAGCGATATCCATCGCTTGGTTTCAGAGAAGAAGTCGTTTATATTAAGAGAGCCAAATTGACCCCTTTTGGCCCCGCCGCTCAGACCCCTTGGGGGTCAGCCCCACCATTTGTACAATTTTGAATCCCCACTCCATAGGGATGCTACCAGGTAAATATGAGTGATATCCATAGCTTAGTTTCAGAGCAGAAGTCGTTTATATTAATTCTGTAAAACTGACCCATTTTGGCCCCGCCCCTCAGACCCCAGGGGGTCAGCCCCGTCATTTGTACAATTTCAAATTCCTACCCCAAGGTGATGCTACCAGTAAAATATGAGAGATATCCATTGTTTGGTTCCAGAGAAGAAGTCAATTATATGAATATAGCCCGATTGACCACATTTGGCCCCGCCCCTCAGGCCCCTGGGGGGTCAGTCCCATCATTTGTACAATTTTAAATCCCAACCCCTTAGTGATGCTACCAGGCAAATATGAGTGACAGGCATTGCTCGGTTTCAGAGAAGAAGTCGTTTATATCAAAATAGCCAAATTGACCACATTCGGCCCCACCCCTCAGGCCCCTGGGGGGTCAGCCCCATCATTTGTACAATTTTGAATCCCCACCCCATAATGATGCTACAAGGTAAATATGAGTGATAGCCATTTCTTGGTTTCAGAGAAGAAGTCATTTATATCAATAGCGCAAAAATGACCCCTTTTGGCCCCGCCCCAGAGGCCCCCAGGGGGTCAGCCCCATCATTTGTACAATTCTGAGTCCCCTACCCATAGGTAGCACACCACAGTAAGACAGCCTAGCCATGGGCAATTTTTTTGTTAAGCAAATAACTCCTGTATTATGATATGCATAAACAAGGGCCCAATGGGCCCAAATCGCTCACCTGCAATGCAGTGATCTTTTCATATATGGATCCTGCAGTTATTTGAAAGCATGCTACAGGACCAATATAATGTCTCTCTGCACTTTGGCTTTTCACTAAAAGTCATTTAAAGATTTAAGCATACTTGATCGACGTGACCTTGAATGAAGGTCAAGGTCATTCATTTGAACAAACTTGGTAGCCCTTCACCCCAGCATGCTACAGACCCAATATCAACTCTCTGGGACTCTTGGTTATTGAGAAGAAGTCGTTTAAAGATTTTAGCCTTTTTGACTCCTGTGACCTTGAATGAAAGTCAAGGTCATTCATTTGAACAAACTTGGTAGCCCTTCACCCCAGCATGCTACAGGCCAAATATTAGGTCTCTGGGACTCTTGGTTATTGAGAAGAAGTCGTTTAAAGATTTTAGCCTTTTTGACTCCTGTGACCTTGAATGAAAGTCAAGGTCATTCATTTGAACAAACTTGGTAGCTCTTTACCCCAGCATGCTACAGGCCAAATATTAGGTCTCTGGGACTCTTGGTTATTGAGAAGAAGTCGTTTAAACATTTTAGCTTTTTTGACTCCTGTGACCTTGAATGACGGTCAAGGTCATTCATTTGAACAAACTTGGTAGCCCTTCACCCCAGCATGCTACAGACCCAATATCAACTCCCTGGAACTCTTGGTTATGGAGAAGAAGTCGTTTAAAGATTTTAGCCTTTTTGACCCCTGTGACCTTGAATGAAAGTCAAGGTCATTCATTTGAACAAACTTGGTAGCCCTTCACCCAAGCATGCTACAGACCCAATATCAACTCCCTGGGACTCTTGGTTATTGAGAAGAAGTCGTTTAAAGATTTTAGCCTTTTTGACTCCTGTGACCTTGAATGAAAGTCAAGGTCATTCATTTGAACAAACTTGGTAGCCCTTCACCCCAGCATGCTACAGACCCAATATCAAGTCCCTGGGACTCTTGGTTATTGAGAAGAAGTCGTTTAAAGATTTTAGCCTTTTTGACTCCTGTGACCTTGAATGAAGGTCAAGGTCATTCATTTGAACAAACTTGGTAGCCCTTCACCCCAGCATGCTACAGACCCAATATCAAGTCCCTGGGTCTTTTGGCTATTTAGAAGAAGTCGTCTAATTTTTTTTTAGCCTTTTTGACTCCTGTGACCTTGAATGAAAGTCAAGGTCATTCATTTGAACAAACTTGGTAGCCCTTTACCCCAGCATGCTACAGACCCAATATCAACTCCCTGGGACTGTTGGTTGTTGAGAAGAAGTCGTTTGAAGATTTTAGCCTTTTTGACTCCTGTGACCTTGAATGAAGGTCAAGGTCATTCATTTGAACAAACTTGGTAGCCCTTCACCCCAGCATGCTACAGGCCCAATATTAGGTCTCTAGGCCTTTTGGTTATTGAGAAGAAGTTGCTTGAATGGAAAGTTGACGCCGGACGGACGGCCGGACGGCCGGACGGACGACGGACGGACGACGGACGCCGCGCCACGGCATAAGCTCACTTGCCCTTCGGGCAGGTGAGCTAAAAATGAAAAAATAAATGTACACTATAATTGGTATATTCAGTATGAAGTAGTACATACAGGCTTCACATTTATTAAAACAAAAATCAATAAATTGGTTCCGGATTTTAAATATCCGGATTTTCCGAACGTGTGTTTACACAGGAAATTTAGTTTTGCCTACAGCGCAAAATGGAAGCCCACAGAAAAGGTAAGATAGCGGAAAAACTTAATTTACAACATATGTCCAAACAAGATTAATTCTGTCTTTGGGATAGAGATATTTAATTTTAAATAGGTTTCAGGAAAAAAATTGTGTAGAGAATTGTGCCATTTTGGGTGAAATATCATAATATTTTGCAATTTTTGAGAATTTTTTAAGCTGTTACCATGGTATTCCCAGCTCTAAAAATCACAGAAAATATCAGTTTACTTATCCTTCAGAGCTCTATTAAAATTGCAAATGTTGTACAGATTTCAAATATATATACTTTATTAGAGGTTATATGTAAGGTTAACTGGCAATGTTTACATATCTAAAACATGTGCCATATTTTTCAGAATTTGGCATTTTTACTGTACACTGCTACCATAGGGATGCTTCTGACCAAATTTGGTCAAATTCTGATGTGTGGTTATGAAGAAGAAGTCAATTGTTGACGGACGGACGACGGACGACGGACGACAGACGGACGGACGGACGACAGACGGACGGACGGACGACGGACGCAACGGTATGGCATAAGCTCACCTTGGTCCTTCGGACCAGGTGAGCTAAAAATGGAACCAAGAATTTCTTTATTTCGACGCCTTCGTATACTGACCCTGGTGCCATAGTGTGCCATTTCAACTGTTCCAACAAAGGAGTGAGATCCCAGCTAGGCCAGAAAAGACAGAAGTCAATTCTAGTAACGAAATATGTACGTAATTTACTATATTCAGCACGGTATAATCAGGACAGGAAATTTAAATCTTTATCTTCGGATCAACAACACATAGTGCATATGATACATTGTGTTAATAATTAGATCTAAAAAAGTAACACAAATGGCAAAGGAAGACAATTTTATGACTGGTGCCCTGACCGGATCTCGAACTAACGATCTACGGTTAGTCGGCGTATATCATTGGAAATCCTCGGATTACTTTAATCGCCTAGCCAGAGATTCCCGGAGTTTTTATTAATTACTTTGTAGAAGATTCTCTGGTTGTACATTCTGGATGAAGTCACGGCTGGGAGAAGGGTGGGATGTGATGGGAGTTTGTGCTATGGAATTTTCTATGATAATTTGACATTTTAATGTTAAATTATAGTTTATATACAGCAATATGTTTTTTCCTCTGCTAACATATTTTATGTAGTTATGTATTTTTAAGATGTGTATTAAGTTATGTGGGTTCTAGATATTGTTCCGTAGTTGTAGCATGTTGTTTATTTTTTTATGGTAATTTTGTATCCAAGGGCTCTCAGTGTTTATATGCTAATTAGATGAAGTCATTATTGACCAATCAACAATTCCCCCTAGAGGGGTACATCTATTAGCTATGCCCCCTAAGCCTCCATTCTGAGAATTTTGGCGGATGTATGCATATGGGCACTTGTTTTCACGTTATTCTTTCAATCTAAGGAACACATTATTCATTTAACTTTTCGGACTCAAAAACAACTGAGGATATACAATACTCCTTCTACGTAGATCAACTTACGGAACAGATTTGAACTGTGTGCCTTCCCTTCAAAGATTTTCGTAGGACCGATTTGTGTGTCTAGTTCTGTGAGCTAGCCTATACGATTACGGAGCTCACGTGCGTTTATTCTACTTGGCTCGGCTAGAGGGTATGTTTAAACTGTTCTTCATCATGTATTCGTATCATACCTCCTACGTACTTTTACGTTTCTGACTCACTTTAATACATGCGTACATAGGCGAATTCCTCGCCTGGAACGTTTTTGTTTACATTTGTATGCATTGTGTGCTTCTCCATCTCGGACGCCAAATTTTCCATTATGGGGCCTAAACGAAGAACTGCAAGAGCCGTGCCTTATGACCCGGAAATGGTAGAAAACTGGACCATTTCTCGTCTACGAGAGGAACTTAAGACTTTGGGAATTTCGTTCAAATCTAGTGACAAACGTTTAGTTTTGGCTAAGAAATTGAAAGACGGTCGCTCGAGACCCGAGAGTCGTGTGCAAAGCACTAGTGCGCGATCCCATAATTCCACAGGGCAAGATGGCGGCGCCCATGAAGTTGTCAATACCGATCGCCTAGTGGATATTGTGTCAAGTCTGGCAGACAGTGTGACTACTTTACAAGAAAGTTATTTGCGTTTGGAACAACGGGTATCAACTCATAGTGTCGCAGAAACCAATAGTTCTTCGCCTATCCCTCAAAGAACCTTGCCAGAGTTAAATTTAGTGCGCGAGAGGTCAAGTTTTGCTCCATCGGCAGCAGCAGGAAGTGAGAGTCAGCTGGTATCTCTTCGTGATCCTATATCACATATACCGTCTACGACACCCTCTTCTCTAACAGAGAGAAACTTTACTTTGGAAACAGCATATAGGAGACTGAGCGACGAAACTAGTTCTCAAGGTGAGGCCTTTTCTAAACGTACACGTTTTGGGTTCGCTTCTGAATCTATACCGCTAGTTGAGACTATTTCACCAGCTTTACGACAGCAAATTATTTCTGGCAGAGACGTCAATCTGGCGGCTCTTTTAATACCATATTTCAATGGCCAAAGCGACCCCAATTGCCAGTCTGAGAAGCCTGATGCTCGTCTCAACAGAATTCTGACCTTGAGCGAATTCATTTTAGCGTTTGGTGTCTACAAGCAGGTCATGTGCTCAGCTCACCCTTCCAGAAGGATCGAGCTCGACATATATGAGCGTGACATAGTTGATATGGGTATCCGATATACGACAGGATTCTATGATTACCACAGACAGTTTTCGTTAAGGGCAGCAGCTCAACTGCGATACAACAACATACCCATTGACTGGTCTATCCGTGACAACATACTATTTTGTAACATTTTTGCTAATCACAAGCCCATTTCTTGTGAGAACTGCGAGAGTACCTTACATTCCACAGGATTTTGCCCAGTTATGCGTGATAGACGACAACCATCCGGGAATGTACCCAAAAACAACAAGGCTAAATCCTCACATAGTCAGGGGACACCAACCACAGACTTAAAAGGTCGTCCCAAAGTCTATCATGAGGGTCGTGAAATTTGTAATAATTTCAATAGTGTTCACGGATGCAACATACCTTCTTGTTTTTTCCTCCATGTTTGTTTGTCGTGTAAGGGAGGTCACTCAAAGTCAGCCTGCCCTTTAGAGGAAACAAGGCCTCATGCGAAGAAGAAGTAGTTTCTACGTCAAATCAGTCGTTTTCAGCTACTACACCTATTAATGTTGGGGCTCTTCAATTTGAACTCAGAAATCATCCTGACCGTGCCTTTGTTAAATTCCTATTGGAAGGTTTAAAATATGGCTTTGACACAGGGTTTCAAGACTTGCCTGTCAACTCAATCATCTGTAAAAATTTGAAGTCAGCTACGAATGACCCACAGTGTGTGACAGATTTAATTTCCAAAGAACTTCAGAAAGGCTATCTGCTTGGTCCATTCGACTCCATACCTTTCACCAAATACCGTATCAATCCCATCGGCTTAGCGGAGCACAAGTACTCCAAGAAGAAGCGTCTGATTGTTGACTTATCAGCTCCTCACCAAGACGCTTCCAATCCCAGCCTTAACAGTCTGATTGACAAGGTCACCTGCTCCTTGAAGTATGTTACTATTGACGATGCTATCCGTCTCATCAAACAATGTGGAAAAGATGCATGGTTAATGAAAACGGACATAACAGACGCTTTTAAGTTGTTGCCTATCAAACCCGTGTTTTGGTCGTATCATGGCATTCAGTGGGAAAACAAATTTTATTTTTTTCACTAGACTTGTCTTTGGAAGTCGTTCGAGTCCTAAGTTGTTTGATAACTTATCACGAGCGGTCTGCTGGATTGCTAGGACTAACTACAATATCTCCAACATTTTACACCTTCTAGATGACTTTTTAGTTATAGAACCTACGGAAGTCAACGCTATGGCTACTATGGAACGTTTCCTCTCTGTATTTGCCAATCTTAGCATTCCTTTAGGAGCCCATAAAACGGTGGGACCTTGTGTTATGCTGGAATATTTAGGGGTATACTTAGACTCTCGAAATCGTGAAGCTCGGCTTCCGTTAGAGAAAATCGAGCGGATTTCCTCAATATTAGATACTTTTCTAAACCGGAAGTCGTGTACAAAAAAAGAACTCTTAAGTTTACTGGGTCACATGAACTTTGCAAGTCGGTGCATCAAACCAGGACGGACGTTCGTTTCCCATTTGATATCATTATCTACCACCGTACGCGAACTACACCACCATATCAAGCTTACAGAGGAGTGTCGAGCTGATCTGCACATGTGGTCTGTTTTCTTAAAAAATTGGAACGGTGTTTCTTTTTTCTTAGACGACCATATCACTACAGCTGCTAATTTACACCTATACACTGACGCTACTCCAGATGCGTTTGGGGGCATTTTTGGCACCAAGTGGTTTCAAGGCATTTTCCCTCCTGGTCTTAAGGAACTTGAGCCGTCCATGGCCCTTTTCGAACTTTACCCCATTGTAATGGCTTGTGTTCTATGGGGTCACCAGTGGCATGAGAAACGTATCTTATTTCATTGTGATAACTTAGCGACTGTCGAAATAATCTCTAAGGGACGCTCAAAAGTTAAAAGCATTATGAAACTCATGCGGAAATTAACATTCCATTCAGCTGTAAACAACTTTGTTGTGCATGCGGTGCATATTCCTGGGAAAGAGAATAACATTGCTGATGCCATTTCTCGTTTTCAGATGGTGCGTTTTCGTCAACTGGCGCCCCAGTCAGACGTCTTCCCGATTCCTTGCCTCCCCATGTCATCTTTAATGATGAGCTGAATGGTGAAGTTGACCATTTATGGAACAAGGCCTTGAGTCCAGGAACTTTAGCTTCGTACAAATCAGGACTTCAGTGTTTCTTGACATTCATGTTCATGCAAGGTATCAGCTGTCCAGTAGGACACCTGCCCCACATTACTGAAGACATTCTCATCCTTTTTGTCACGCATTGTAACAAACAGTTACGACTTAAATTCGATACAATTAAGTTATACCTTTCTGGTGTACGTTTTCATTACATTCGACATAGTTTAGGGGATCCCTTAGCCGGCACTTTGCGCTTGTCATATATTCTTCGTGCTATTAAGAAATCAAATGTGTTTCTTTCAACCAAACGCCTTCCTATAACTTGGGATGTGTTGTACAAAATGTGTGCCGCTTTGAAGGGCAAAAGTGGTATGTTTGCCCCTTTTACTGACCTTATGCTTCAGTGTGCATTCAAAACTGCCTTTTACGGTTTTATGCGATGTGGTGAGTTCACTTGTAAGACTGTTGGTGAAGCTAACTTCATTCGTGTTGGGGATGTCACCATATCACCAGACCATTCTATTTTCCATTTGTGCCTACGTTCTTCTAAAACTGATCCATTTGGAAAGGGAGTCATTTTAAAAATTTTTGAAAACAGTGTTTTTACTCCAGTGACTACGATGCAAAAGTACTTGCATCTTCGTTATTCACAAGGGGCTACTTCGTCTTCTCCCCTTTTCGTTGATTATAATTCAGATCGAGATGTTACTCCTTTAATGCGCCATACTTTTATTGCCTATCTTAAGGAAACTCTTTCACGCATAGGTGTTAATAGCGAAGCATTTAATGGACATTCATTTCGCATTGGGGCTGCTACCTCAGCTGCAGCTGCTGGTGTGGAAGATCATATTATCCAAACTCTTGGTCGCTGGTCTTCAAATTGTTTCATACGTTATATACGTACTGACCCGGCTACTATTTCCCGTGCACAAAACCACATGTCTTCTTTACCTAATTAAGTATTGGGGGCTCTCACTCACAGTAATTTACAGTAATCATTACAGTAATCATTACAGTAATCATTACAGTAATCATTTATTACTCTGAGCTCAATTTTGGGCTTCATTCCTTGGGGAATTTACCCCCAATACTTTAGTGGTATTATTTTAAGTATTTAGTTACTATATGTGTGTAGTATATGTAATTATTTCTATCCTTCCTTCTTGAATCGCTCAAGATCTTGTCTCTTGAATCGCTCAAGAGTATCTTCTCTTAAAACGCTTAAGAGTTCTTTCTGCTCTTGAAACGCTCAAGAGTATCTACTCTATTTTCATTGTAACTTAGTTAAGGTATAATCTTACTAAGCCTCTCTGGAGTTCGGCAGAGTCTTGCTTGGTATTGTTATTAGTTTTTAGTAAGGTATTGTTTTATAAGTTTATATTTGTAAGTGGGATTTGTTTTGGAGTGAGTAGCCCCTGATACGCCAAATATGTTTTTATAATAATGTGCATGAATCTTATGAACTAGCAAGTAATAAACAGGTAAACTGTTTCCATGTGTTTGTTGTATATAAAATGATAATTTGACATTTTAATGTTAAATTATAGTTTATATACAGCAATATGTTTTTTCCTCTGCTAACATATTTTATGTAGTTATGTATTTTTAAGATGTGTATTAAGTTATGTGGGTTCTAGATATTGTTCCGTAGTTGTAGCATGTTGTTTATTTTTTTATGGTAATTTTGTATCCAAGGGCTCTCAGTGTTTATATGCTAATTAGATGAAGTCATTATTGACCAATCAACAATTCCCCCTAGAGGGGTACATCTATTAGCTATGCCCCCTAAGCCTCCATTCTGAGAATTTTGGCGGATGTATGCATATGGGCACTTGTTTTCACGTCCCACCCACCGTCCCCGGCAGCACCTGTTCAGGCTAGAACTCTACATACTGGAACTATTTCTATATTCTAGTTGATTCTATAGTTGAGATTTATATAGTTGGGCTACTCGCTCCATCTTAGGGGTGATTTTATTACAAGGGTTTGCTTCATTCCTTGGGGCTTCATTCCTTGGGGAATTTACCCCCAATACTTTAGTGGTATTATTTTAAGTATTTAGTTACTATATGTGTGTAGTATATGTAATTATTTCTATCCTTCCTTCTTGAATCGCTCAAGATCTTGTCTCTTGAATCGCTCAAGAGTATCTTCTCTTAAAACGCTTAAGAGTTCTTTCTGCTCTTGAAACGCTCAAGAGTATCTACTCTATTTTCATTGTAACTTAGTTAAGGTATAATCTTACTAAGCCTCTCTGGAGTTCGGCAGAGTCTTGCTTGGTATTGTTATTAGTTTTTAGTAAGGTATTGTTTTATAAGTTTATATTTGTAAGTGGGATTTGTTTTGGAGTGAGTAGCCCCTGATACGCCAAATAAAATGACGGGTTATTGAAATACAGCCAAATCTAGCATTGTTCGTACGGTTACTTGAAAAAGACTTTAAAAATAATATATGAATAATAAATACTTTTACATACATATCGACGTGGAGGTATTTTTTCGTCTTGCCATACCGTGGTACATGTATGGTTGTGTTATATGATTTGATATGATTTCTTTTCCTTTTACTGTAACGCGTCACAAGTAAACCTTATATATATATTACTGTGTATTATATCATTGCATGAATGTATTGTTTTCTGTGTGTAATACTGTGTATTATATCATTTTATGAATGTATTGTATGCTGTGTGTAAAACTGTGTATTATATCATTGTATGAATGTATCATACGCTGTGTAATACTGTGTATTATATAATTGTATAAATGTATTGTACGCTGTGTAATATTGTGTATTATATCATTTTATGAATATATTGTACGCTGTGTAATATTGTGTATTATATCATTGTAGAAATATATTGTTTTCTGTTTGTAATACTGTATTATATCATTGTATAAATGTATTGCACGCTGTGTGTAATACTTTGTATTATATCATTGTACGAAGGTATTGTACGCTGTGTAATACTGTGTATTATATCAATGTATGAATGTATTTTACACTGTGTAATACTGTGTATTATATCATTGTATGAATGTATTGTACGATGTAATACTGTGTATTATATCATTGTATGAATGTATTGTACGATGTAATACTGAGTATTATATCATTGTATGAATGTATCGTACACTGTGTGTAATACTGTGTATTATATCATTGTATGAATGTATCGTACAGTGTAATACTGTGTATTATATCATTGTATGAATGTATTGTACGATTCCTAATACTGTATATTATATCATTGTATGAATGTATTGCACGCTGTGTGTAATACTGTCTATTATATTATTGTATGAATGTATTGTACGATGTGTGTAATACTGTGTATTATATCATTGTATGAATGTATTGTATACTGTGTAATAATTTGTATTATATCATTGTATAAATGTATTGTACGCTGTGTGTAATACTGTGTATTATATCATTGTATGAATGTATTGTACGATTTAATACTGTATATTATATCATTGTATGAATGTATTGTATCATTGTATGAATGTATTGTATCATTGTATGAATGTATTGTACGCTGTGTAATACTGTGTATTATATCATTGTATGAATGTATCATACGCTGTGTAATACTGTGTATTATATCATTTTATGAACGTATCGTACACTGTGTAATACTGTGTATTATATCATTGCATGAATATTTTGTACGATGTAATACTGTATATTATAGCATTGCATGAATATATTGTACCCGGTGTAATACTGTGTATCTATCATTGTATGAATGTATTGTACACTGTGTAATACTGTTTATTATATCATTGTATGAATTTATTGTACGATGTAATACTGTGTATTATATCAATGTATGAATATATTTACGCTGTGTAATACTATGTATCATATCATGGTATGAATGTATTGTAAACTGTGTAATACTGTGTTATATCATTGTATGAATATATTGTACCTGGTGTAATACTGTGTATTATATCATTGTATGAATGTATTGTATGTTGTGTTATACTGTGTTATATCATTGTATGAATATATTGTACACTGTGTAATACTGTGTATTATATCATTGTATGAATATATTGTACACTGTGTAATACTGTGTTATATCATTGTATGAATATATTGTACGCTGTGTGTAATACAGTGCATTATATCATTGTATGAATATATTGTACCCGGTGTAATACTGTGTATTATATCATTGTATGAATGTATTGTACGCTGTGTGTAATACTGTGTTATATCATTGTATGAATATATTGTACCTGGTGTAATACTGTTTATTATATCATTGTATAAATGTATTGTACACTGTGTAATACTGTGTATTATATCATCGTATAAATGTATCGTACACCGTGTAATACGGTGTATTATATCATTGTATGAATGTATCGTACACTGTGTAATACTGTGTATTATATCATCGTATGAATGTATTGTACGCTGTGTAATACTATGTATTATATCATTCTATGAATGTATTGTACGCTGTGTGTAATACTGTGTATTATATCATTGTATAAATGTATTGTACGCTGTGTAATACTGTGTATTATATCATTGTATGAATGTATTGTATGCTGTGTGTTATACTGTTTATTATATCATTGTATAAATGTATTGTACACTGTGTAATACTGTGTATTATATCATCGTATGAATGTATTGTACACTGTGTAATACTGTGTATTATATCATTGTATGAATGTATTGTATGCTGTGTGTAATACTGTTTATTATATCATTGTATAAATGTATTGTACGCTGTGTAATACTGTGTATTATATCATTGTATGAATGTATTGTATGCTGTGTGTAATACTGTTTATTATATCATTGTATGAATGTATTGTATGCTGTGTGTAATACTGTTTATTATATCATTGTATAAATGTATTGTACGCTGTGTGAATCACTGTGTATTATATCATTGTATGAATGTATTGTACACTTTGTAATACTATGTATTATATCATTGTAAGAATTTATTGTACGCTGTGTAATACTGTTCATTATATCATTGTATGAATGTATCGTACACTGTGTAATACTGTGTATTATATCATCGTATGAATTTATTGTATGCTGTGTGTAATACTGTTTATTGTGTATCGTACACTGTGTAATACTGTGTATTATATCATTGTATGAATGTATTGTATGCTGTGTGTAATACTGTTTATTATATCATTGTATAAATGTATTGTACACTGTGTAATACTGTGTATTATATCATCGTATAAATGTATCGTACACTGTGTAATACGGTGTATTATATCATTGTATGAATGTATCGTACACTGTGTAATACTGTGTATTATATCATCGTATGAATGTATTGTACGCTGTGTAATACTATGTATTATATCATTCTATGAATGTATTGTACGCTGTGTGTAATACTGTGTATTATGTCATTGTATAAATGTATTGTACGCTGTGTAATACTGTGCATTATATCATTGTATGAATGTATTGTATGCTGTGTGTTATACTGTTTATTATATCATTGTATAAATGTATTGTACACTGTGTAATACTGTGTATTATATCATCGTATGAATGTATTGTACACTGTGTAATACTGTGTATTATATCATTGTATGAATGTATTGTATGCTGTGTGTAATACTGTTTATTATATCATTGTATAAATGTATTGTACACTGTGTAATACTGTGTATTATATCATCGTATGAATGTATTGTACGCTGTGTAATACTGTGTATTATATCATTCTATGAATGTATTGTACGCTGTGTGTAATACTGTGCATTATATCATTGTATGAATGTATTGTATACTGTGTAATACTGTGTATTATATCATTGTATGAATGTATCGTACACTGTGTAATACTGTATTATATCATTGTATAAATGTATTGTACGCTGTGTAATATTGTGTATTATATCATTGCATGAATATATTGTACGCCGTGTAATATTGTGTATTATATCATTGTATAAATATATTGTTTTCTGTTTGCAATACTGTGTATTATATCATTGTATGAATGTATTATACGCTGTGTAATACTGTGTATTATATCATTGTATGAATGTATTGTATGCTTTGTGTAATACTGTGTATTACATCATCGTATGATAATATTTTATGATAGGTGGGTCGGTTCATGTCAAATTTTTGTACTGTAGGTTTTATGTAATAGTGTGAATAGCTAGTTTGTTACAAAGTAATGTATTGACATGGCACGAGAAGGGTATCACTTCTATCCTATAGTATTATATCAATTCTAATGTACGGAGAATAGAATAGTGTCTATATCAGTGTATAATTGTACGAGGAATGTAATAGTGTATATCATACCATTGTATAATAATACATCGTACGTGAATTACTGTATGATGTGACGTCAATAATACTGTATGTTATAAAGTGTTATGGTATGGTAATATAGTGTCTATAACAACAGATCATGTGTTATTGTATGACGAATGTAATACCATATTTTAAACCATTATATGACGCTTGAAATATGACAATGTATTATACTTTTTGTGACCTCTTGTTGCACACAATAGTGTGTTGGAGCTTATCAATTAAATCTTGACAAATCTTAACGAAAGCAAGCCGTCTTCCAGATTCCGTTTGCAGTGGAAGTTCCATGACTATCCAGTTCTGTTTTCAATGTTGGCTAAAAAGGAACCCTGTGTTATTTTTTACGTGATGTGTTCTTTTACGTGTACAACACTGGAATATCAGTTAGTTAGATCAGAAACCATATGGACTAAAGACCATGCCGTGTAACTCCTTCTGTATAGCAAATCGCTTTGGACCTTATTTTCAAAGAATTTAATCTATTTGTTTTAATAGAAACAGGTTGAAGCATTTTTCTGTGTAGTCGTCATTCCCGAGACACAATACAGTGAATATTTGTTTGCCATTATGCGAGCCGATCATTGGTAAAAAGATTTGACCTTTAACGTAGAATGAAATATTTACACTTCAGATCAAATCATTTGACTTCAGGTAAAAACGCAAATAAAGGCAAAACAGACAGTTGTCCTTCAGGTAAAATCTTATCCCCTTATGTATTACATTTATTTTACAGCTTGGCATGCCATGGTGTTCCACATAATTTCCCAGGTTTAAAGCCATATTGGTGAGGTGCGAGCTACTGATTTATTCGGATGTTTTAATACTAGATCTCATTAAAAAATATTGATGGTATTACTATGAAGCTGGTTAGTTCTAGTTTTAGGACGCATTTTTATCGGCTAACCAAAATTTAGATTCTAAGGAAGTCCAATAATCATGATCTGTATAGTAGTGGTTGTTTACTTATTTGTTATCCACTTTTATCTATTTTAAAATTTGATGAATCATCAAAAATGAAGGTGGCATATTTTCCACAATATCTTCAAATATTTTTGCAATCATACAGTTGTTCCACACAAATTGCGTAGTGACAACACCCATGATAATCGTTGAAGGGCACATTATTCTCTTGATCCGAGTCAAAATTGAATGTGTAAAAATCGGGAATAACAGGAATCTACACATCAAGTCTGAGCATTATCTTTTATCAGAAATGGCAATAACAAAATTCAGTTTTCAAAATCTGTAATGGCTGCTTGTCGGCTATTTATTTCCCAATCAAATTTAGAATTGAATTTGTACACCAAAGGACTAAGGGGAACGTACTCAGTAAGTTTGAGAAAAATCATTTGATACTGTCTCACCCACAAGGGGGTGAACGATTCTATTAGTTTCTCGGTTTCACAGGTAGGAAACTAATTAATTGAATAGGCACAAAGAGGGATCTATACTAATCTACTTGTGGAGAAATAATCCTCAAGTACTTCTCATGAAATAGTGATAAAACTTTCAACTGTCAACATCCAAGATGGCTGCCTGTTGGCCATCTAATACTTCAAAATAGTGATAACAAGAACAGTTTAGTCAGAATACTACGAGCCAAGGAAACTGGGTGATTTCAGCAAGATGGTGGGCTACAAATGTCAACAAATAATGAAGGATATTATATGTTGTGCTGATAAGCCCTTCTCATATTTTGAATCAAAACTGACGGTGTTTTCCCCTTTGCTTATAACAGAATAAACCTACCATTTTGGCTGGTGAAGTTATAAATAAGGAATGTATCGTAATCTTTCTGTAATGAAGTTTAATATGTAAAATAGTAGACATTTTATGCAATGTAATGTATCGATTCGAAAACACAGCATTAGCATATAGTTAAGTACATTCCACTCATATAGTGCTTTTGTAAAAATCTTGTATAAACTATAATTACATGTACTACAGGTATATACCGTATATAAAGATGATGATGATGATGATGTTGCATGTTATAACATTTCTCAACTAGTAAAAGTTATCAACTTCACCGCAATACATGTACAACACTCAAGGTGTGAAGATAAAGCAAAGTTCTTCACTAGATGGCGAATGTCATAGAAAGTCGTATACATATCGGCAGCTAGATGGAAAGGTGGAAGAGAGCGAAGGAGGTCACAATTATTAAAGGGAGTCGATTGAGGAATTTGCATTGCTTCTGGAAAGTTCTGCGGGATACTCGACTCAACAGCCTGACAGGTCTTAGTGAAGTTATGCTCGAAGTTACACTTGCTACATTGCTAACAAATCCACATTAAAACTAAATATTAACTGATCAATGCACGATACATGATTTTAAAAGTATACTGTGTATTTGTCTTATCTTGGTACTAAATCATGCACACGTTTTGTTTGTACACACGACACATGAGTTTATGCCCCGTAGAACTCATATTTATGCGACGTTGTTCACGGATAAGATTATGTTTGTCTGCAATATCTTAAATGACTGATATTTTCAACTCATTGGCTAGCTATGCATGTTACCATAACGTAAGTAATTGATGTAAAATGGGCTATAGTCAAATGATAGTTGGAGTTTATCATCACAACACAAACGATACACCTACATCACTTGCTGACCTGTTTAGAGTTGTTCGGTGTGTCACGTGATGTCTAAATGATGCGGAATAGGCGCGGCTAAATATTCCAGTGCAGATGCACACAGAGTTTTGCACATTTTCTGTACAAATATTTTTATCCTATCACATTCAGTGAGATATATGAGTGTACGCTTCTTCATGTATAAATCTTATAAATCATTGTTCAACGGAATGCTCCTTTAAGTATTGTTATGCTAATGTTAGATTACAAAACTTCTTGACTCTTGAAAAATTACAATGTTCATTGAAATTTTCAATGATTAGCATTAATGCAAGCATATAAGCTATCTCATTAGATTCTTTCTGCTTCGGTTACAGTTGCAAATTGTTATATACAAACTATAGGTTATAGTACATGTAAACTGTTATATACAAACTATAGGTTATAGTATATGTGAATTGTTATATACAAACTATAGGTTATAGTACATTGTAAACTGTTATATACAAACTATAGGTTATAGTATATGTAAACTGTTTGATACAAACTATAGGTTATAGTACATGTAAACTGTTATATACTAACTATAGGTTATAGTACATGTAAACAGCTGTTATAGATACAAACTATAGGTTATAAAGTACATGTAAACTGTTACATACAAACTATAGGTTATAGTACATGTACATGTAAACTGTTATATACTACTATAGGTTATAGTACATGTAAACTGTTATACACAAACTATAGGTTATAGTACATGTAAACTGTTATATACAAACTATAGGTTATAGTACATGTAAACTGTTATATACAAACTATAGGTTATAGTACATGTAAACTGTTTGATACAAACTATAGGTTATAGTACATGTTAAACTGTTATATACAAACTATAGGTTATAGTACATGTAAACTGTTATATACCAACTATACATGTAGGTTAAAGTACTGTACATGTAAACTGTTTCATGCAAACTATATGCTAAAATACATGTAGAGTGGTACATACAAACCATAGGTTAAAGTTCATGTAAACTGTTATATATAAACTATAGGTTAAAGTATATGTAAACTGCTACATATAAATTGTAGGTTAAAGAACATCAGCAGGTTTCAATTGTTATATTCTACTTTCTTTTATAGCTGGTTGCTGCCCTGATGACAGCCTGATTAAGTAGACTACCGGTTATACCAATTGTGACCTGGCTTCAGGAGATGCTCCTCTTCTTAATCTATTTGTTTACTATGTTTATTTATTTCATTTCAAAATATTTATTGTCAACACAACAAGTATAAATTTACATTGAATATCGTAACAGAATTGGTGTTGGCAAAAGGGATGGGACAACAGGCTCAGCCTATATTAGTCCTTTCCTATAAATTTCCAGTTTAGTGAACATGAAGTAGGGCAAGTCAATAATTGATATAGATAAACAAAGAAAACACATTCTCACTCACTCTCACACTACTATGTACTCATGATATATTTTTAAGTTGATTTAACCTTTATATAAACAAATGAGTATATATAGACATAAATATTACTTATAATTTTTAAAGTGTTTACTTTTTTTCAGGTAAGAACTAGTGTTGGAAAGTATGGTTCTGTTTAAATCAGTTGACAAGTCACTGAAACCATATAAAAGAACTTGAAGATTAATATATCCTAGAAGGTTATAAACTGTTATAATGTGATGTCGAATATTCAAGTAAAGTGGACATTGAAAAGAAGAAGTGAATTGCATTTTCAATATTAGCACCACATGTACAAGAACCATCATCAACCAAGTGATCCATACATTTATCATAATTTAAATCATAGCTTGTGTTCGTAATTGACATAAAATATATTAAAGACTACGAGGCTGAATTTGTGCAAGTGATAAAAACATCAGAATCATAGTTGGAAGTACAGTTTTAGTTGGGATTGAAGCTAGAATAGAAACAGAATTTCTTAAGGGTCCTCGAGAGAGTTACAGTAATTTATAGTAGAGAGGGGAAAAAAATGTGCCTATAATTGTTAGTTCTAGTATTAGGTACATTGAAGTATCTGTCATTTTGAAATTATAAGTTACTTAGTTTATTCATGAATGGTTGGATGATGTTATAGAGATATGCCGGTGTCTAATTTATTAATGTTTTATACCTGCGTACGTTTAGGATATGTCTTATGGTTTAGTAAGGTATCCTAATGGTACTTCGTGAGCAAAGTATGGGTGGGATGTTTATTATAAGGCTCTGTATCCACTAGGGCTTCCTCCGGGAGTCTGGTTAGATGAATACAATACAGATATCAACGGAGCAGGACAGGGACGTTGGTTCTTCTCCAACTGGGAATTTTCCCTTATGTTATATACATCCACAAGCCTGCTTGAACATTCATTTGAGACCTAAAATCTTCAAATGATAACGATCAGGTTGAAAATAAAAAAGAAATTATGATAACAATTAATATGGCACAATTACGTGTAATAGAAAGGTTCTTTAAGAACAGTTAAGGACAATAGTTCTGGTTGTGAAATTTTGTCAAAATCATTGTGAGTGTAAAATGTTTCTTACGATTTTTGTGTTTAAAACAACGAAAAAAGGTTTTTTATAACTAATTCACCTTCAATTTCCTAAATTAATAAACAACTTTCATTAATATCTTGGTACTATATGGTTATTAAACTCCTTTCCTACACATCTTAAAAACAGATATGGCATACACTGTATGTACATAATTTTTGAGGATTCAGCATCATGCTGTATTGTATTTCTCTTCTACAACTACAAAATTTGTAGAGAGTAGAAACACAATATCCTGATGTTTTTATGCAAATCCCGAATCCAGTCACTCCATATTTCACTGTGAAATAGACACGAGATCACTCGAAACCTCTTGAGACATCCTCAGGGTAAGTAGTAGATCGGCAAACTTACTCATCACAACCGCATGATAGATCTACAAAATGTCGTTTTTCTTCATAAAAAAACAAAATCATCCTCAACTGGCACTTGTAGATCATTATTTATCTAGTTTATGTTTATTTAATCGTGGATATTCTTAGCGGAATACTAGACCTTAAGTACTTCTCTCAGGCTTTAAATTTCTCGGTTCCTTCCTCGTAAAGTCAACAAGTGACAGTATTGAATGCGAAACTGCCATTGTACACCGAAATAAAAATGATTCTAATTTTCATATGTATAATAAAATTATTTTTTTCTATTACAGTAAAAAACTAATACACACACTCATCCTTTACACTTTAATTCAACATCTCCTGGGATTTGTTATCGGGGTGTCGTTTTGAATGGTTTGTGCTTTCAATCACATTCTATTTACTAAACATAACAAGAGATAGTACAAACGGTTGTTTTTAAACACTCTGTTCTTTCTTTGTGTAGTCTAAAACAGAATGCCTCCCTGCCGTATATTGGTGTGATGTCATGTACTCACCTCTGATGAATTCTAGTATTGTGTTATGTGAGTCACACCGGTGAACATGTCTACATCTGATTGTATACCTAGCTATACATATGTAGTCAATGATTGGCCGCCATTATCTAAGCTGTGGTAGTACGGAACTTCCAAAGAAATAAAAAAAACCTCCCTGTGTTCTAACATACAACTCGCATGTAAAATTTCAGTCCGTAATTATCTACAGCGGGGGTAAGTGCTGGAAATGCTCACATAAATAAACACACACCTCCCTGTGTCCTGATTGCACAACTCACATGTAAACACATGTCAGTCCTCTATTATCTACAGCTGTGGTTAGTGCTGGAAATGTCTCGATTAAATAAAAACACACCTCCCTGTGTCCTAAAATACAACTCACATGTAACACGGTCTGTTCCATCATTATCTACAGCGGTGGTTGGTTAGCTGGAAATGTCCACATAAATAAACACAAAACCTCCCTGTGTCCAAACATACAACTCACATGTAACACTGCCATTCATTGTCTACAGCTGTGGTTAGTGCTGGAAATGTCTCACATAATAAAACACAAACCTCCCCTGTGTCCTTCGATAAAAACTCAAATGTAACACTGTCCTTTCATGATCTACAGCTTGTGGAGTGAATGGCAATGTACACTTAAAAAAACACACACCCCTCCCTGTGTCCACACATACAAACTCACATGTAACACTGTCCATCCCTTATTATTCTACAGATGTGGTTAGTGCTGGAAAATGTTCAATAAATAAACACAAAACCTACCCTTTGTCCTGACCTACAACTCACATGTAACACTGTCAGTCCTCTATTAGGCTACAGCGGTGGTTTAGTGTGAAATGGTATCACATAAATAAACCAACCTCCTTGTGTCCAAATATACAACTCACATGTAAACTGTCTGTCCTATATTGTCTACAGCGTGGGTATATGCTGGAAATGTCTCAATAATAAACACACACCACGCTGTGTAGAACACATACAACTCACATGTAACACTGTCAGTCCCCCCCCTCTTATCTACAGCTGTGGTGAGTGATGGAAATGTCTCACATAAATAAACAAAAAAACCTCTTTGTCTGACATAAACTCACATGTTAACACTGTCGTCCGTAATATCTACAGCGGGGTTAGGCTAGGAACTGTCTCACATAATAAAAACACAAACCTCTTGGTCCAAATATTACAAATCACATGTACACATGGCTGTCCTCTATTGTCTAAGTGTGGTTAGTGCTGAAATGTCTCACAAATAAACACAAACTCCCTGTGTCCTGACGCGTACAACTCACATTAACAGTGTCACTCCTCATATCTACAGGGTGGTTAGTGCGGCACGGTCTCACATTAAATAAACACAAACATCCTGTCCTGAACATACAAACTGCATTGTAACCACATGTCATCCTCTATTATTACAGCTGTGGTTAGTGCTGAGAAATGTCCACATAAATAAACACAAACCTCCCTGTTGTCCCTAACATACCCACACATCACATGTAAAACGGTATGTCCTCTATGATCTACAGCTTGGTTAGTGCTGGAAATGTCTCAAATAAATAACCCCACAAACATCCGTGTCCTAAATACACTCCGCATTTTAACACGGTCAGTCCTTATTATCTACAGCTGTGGTGAGGTGTGAAATGTCCACATTAACTAAACACAAACCTCCTTTGTCCTGACATACAACTCACAGTAACATTCCGTCCGTAATTATTACAGCTGTAGTTAGTGCTGGAAATGTCTCACAATAATAAACACAAACCCTACCTGCTGTGTCCTGACGTACAACTACATGTAACACTGTCAGTCCGTCATTATCTACAGCGGTGGTTAGTGCTGGAAAGTGACAATGTCTCACTAAATAAACACAAAACCTCCCTGTGTCCTGACATAAACTCACATGTTACACGGGTCAGTCCTCTATTATACAGCTGCTGGTTGTGCCCTGGAATGTCTCACATAAATAAACACAAACCTCCCGATGTCCAAACATACAACTGCGAATGTAACCAAATGTCTCTCCCTATTATCTACAGTGTGGTTTAGTGCTGGAAATGTCTACATAAATAAAACACAAACCTCTTGTGTCCCAAATATACAAAACACATGTAACACTGTCCATCCTCTATTATCGACAGCTGTGGGTAAAGCTTGGAAAGTCTCGCATTAAATAAATAAACACAAAAACCATCCATGTGTCCATATAAAACTCACATGGAACACTGGCTGTCCATCATTATTACAGCTGTGGGTGGTTATGCTGGAAAGTCTCACATAAATAAACACAACCTCCCTGTGTCCTGATTCACATCGCATGGTAACAATGGCCATCCTCTATTGTCTACAGCGTGGTTAGTGATGGAATGTCTCACATAAATAAAACACAACTCCCTGTGTCAAACATACCAACTCACATGTAACATGTCCATCCAATATTATCTACAGCTGTGGTTTAGTGCTGGGAAATGCTCTCCACAGAGATAAACACACACCTCACTGCGTGCCAAACTACAACTCAAAGTAAACACTTGGTCAGTCTCTATATCTACAGTGTATGGTTAGTGCTGGAAATGTCCACCAAATAAACACAACCTCCCTGTGTCCCAACATACAACTCACATGTAACACTGTCAGTCCGTCATTAGCTACAGCTGTAGTTAGTGGCTGGGAAATGTCTCCATAAATAAACACAAACCTCCTGTGTCCTGATTCACACCTCACATGTAACACGGTCAGTCCTCTATTATCTAAAGCTGTGGTTTAGTGATGAGAAATGTCTCACATAAGATATAAACATCAACCTCCCTGTGTCCTGACATACAACTCACTTGTAAACAATGTCCATCCCATATTATCTACAGCTTGGTTAGTGCTGGAAACGTCTCACATACAAACTAAATCTCCCTGTGGTCCCAAATATACAACTCTCATGTAACTGTGTGTCGTCATTTCCCACTAATGAGACATATAATGAATACACACCACACTCCATGTACCACACGACCATTCTACGTCTCACACTGTGGTCTTTTCGTCCTCAACTCTACACAAGATTCAAGTAACAAGTTCTCTCCACTGTCGGGGAACATTAGAACCGTTTCTTAAAATTATCCCAGCTTTAACACAGGAGCGGTGTTTCCCTTCTTATTAGTGTCATGTACAAGTGTGGATAGGTGTCACACAACACCACTCCCACAATCTATTCTCTCCCATACCGAACACCTATGTAGGACTTGTCATGTCCTCCACCTATACTGTAGGAATGATGTAATACTGTAGTAGTTTAGGTAACACAATCACACTACCTCCCTCCACCACACAGAATGGTGGGTGCATTGTAAGAGTTGTGACTCCCAACTATAAGATTAAACACATTCTTCGCACCAAAAAGAACATGCTTTATTTACATCTCAAGTTTATCAGCTTTTCTCATTCAACAATCTCACAAATCTTTCGACCAAATAAAGGATCCTTGCCATACATCTAGAGCGCCTATATAGATCCATAATACTTCTCTTTACACTCAAAAACTACGGAGAGTAGACGATCACAGACATGTGTATGATCAGATGATTGACAATCATGTTTGACGAGGTTTTGAGGTTTGTGAGATAACTGAGGGAACCTCCTGGACAATTATGTATGTAGCCAATGGTGTTGGTCTCCATACAGGAGAGCTATGGACATATTATAGAATATGCTGAAAATCGGTATACTTCATAATCAAAAGACCAATTCTCTCTACTTCAATAACAAAAATCCTGATAATCTGTTAAGCTGTCTTTTACAATCTGATCCTTTTTCTTATCTGTCAACATTAGTTCTGTAATCTTCACCATCAATCAGATTCAGTTTCAAAGACTTCTCTAACATAAGTTTTTCTTACTTTATCAACCCTTTGGCTTAGATCTTTTACCTGGCATCCCATCATTGAGGGGAAACAAGAGAACAAAAAGTGCAGACATTCCCCTAATCTGACAAGGATGATTTGAAAAAATGAAAGGGTGTTGAAAGAAGTTGACTTCTCGCTTTCTGTCCTCAGGAAAATCTCTAAAAATCCGACAACTTGTCGGGGAACCCCAATATTAGGGGACATTAACAAGTCTCCTTTTCTTCCTTTTCCCATGAAAACTACTTGAGCTTTATAGACTATAAAAAGTTTGTTTTTTTCTTATGTAACTTGATATGTATCAGCAATCAGTCATAATATTGACATCAGTGAAAAACATCTGCAAAGCTGGGTTTTCAAAGAATTAAAATATTTCATTTATCACAGTTGAGGAGGATAAAATTAGCTTCAGTTGGGTCATCCCCAAAAAGTTTCGGACATTACAGAGTGACCCTTTGTTCCACTCTGGACCGCTTTCTCACGCCGATCTTTTACCCAAAAAGCTCATCATAAAAATACAGTTTTCGAAGATGGAGCCATAAATCTAAGTCTTGATGTTTTGTGAGTTGAAGTTGGTTTCGTTTGTTGTTCATGGACTCAGCCAGGAAGGCGTCGAATGGCGGTGAAGTTTGCCCGTCCCTATGTTCCCTGGAGAACTGTAATCCTGTTCTTTTGCAGCTTGTCTTTTCCATCAAGGAAAGCCTGAGTGTCGATTGAATCTTTTTTTTATTTCTTCATTGATCATGCCTTGGTGTGGTATCCAGAAGAAAAGTTGAAAGAGTGATTTTCAAGTTCAATATTCATTAGAATACTTAATATTACAGGAAAGAATCATAAAATAAACAGACCTTTTTTTTTCCATAAAGGAGTCAAAACAGGCATATTATGGCTTTTAAATGACTACTAAGTGAGCGATGTGGTGCGAGCAAGGAAAATAACCATGGCCCCAAGGCCTTCATCGAACCACTGTTTCTATCAGTAATAAGGCCAAAATACTCTCATTCACCAAGGTAAACCAAATCAGGTAAGACAAACTCTATCATTCTGAAGAAGATCGAAACAAATTTTTGTTTGCTATATTACAAATATTAGACTCTGGCCTCTCTGGCTCCAGGGCGCCACATCCTCAGTTATAAAACACATTGGATATCTTTTTTCAATTATTAATGTTTGTTATCAAATAATTTTTAGTGTTCAGGACAAGAAGCAATACAAGAATGATATCAATTTTCCCCATTGGGCCCTCGTCGGGGCCTGGGATGCACACCCTCCGTTTATACAACATTATAGATCTCACTTGGATAGTAATGTTCCATCAAAATTCATTCAGGCTTCAGGAATAGTAATAGAGATTGTAAGGTAATGTTAAGGGAATAGCAACCACCGGACATGGCAACCGACTAGGGCGTTATGGCATAGCTCTCACGCCCAAAAGGGCCAAACTAACTAAACAATATGTGTTATGTTAGCCGACACAGAACACGCTGGATTTGAACTTAGCATTATAGCAGGGATGGACAAAACTATTAACAGTGACGTTGGAAAACTTTGGTGTGAGAATTTTTTTTATTTCCAAGGGTGGACTTTAGTATTTTTTTCTCTTAAATTAAACAGCGTAGTTATTTAAATGTGAGTATATTTAATCCAACGCCACTTGTGTGCAAACCTCTCTTTAACCTTCTCTTGGAGTGATGAATAATTATCACAACCGAACAGTCCTTTGTTTCTATACATTAACTATGTGTGAATATGAATGGATAGTGTTTGGAATCAAGTTCTGGACAACATTTCATTCTAATAATGTATAAATATATCTGTAAACATATATTGTGTAAACATGGCAAGAAGCCCAGACAGATCCACATATGTAGGAACCGAGGACAGAGAGCCCAATGGGAAGAATCAAGATAAAACGTGTTTCTTTTGGTGATTAAATTATCTCAGAGAATACTGCATCGAACACTAAAAAGTAAGGAGGGTTTTTAATCTTTCTTTATACATAACGCATGTTTCTGATCCTCGTTTGAGGAATCGCTGACATTTCTTTCCACACATGGTCTAACCAAAGGAATCCCAACCTATCAGGGGTACTAGTTAGGAGGATTTCTGTAAAATAAGAGAGGTCAGTGAAGTAGATATTAAACTGATGAAAAACATGATTATCTAAGACAGCCTTTGACCCAGTATATTAGTCTACTGAATGGAAAGTCCATATCATGATGTAATACACCAAGACAATTTTTTTTCAAATTTCTAATCAGAATGCTAGTGAACCAGTATTACTTGATGCCTTGGTTAATGAAATTCAATGGAATGAAATATCTGACTCTTGATAGATGACAGGACCCCACCCTCGGAGTAGTAAAAGATTTGCTCGAATTGAACGGGGAGATAAACCTACTACCAGAAAACCCATTATCAATCCATCAAGAGCTGAGGGAATAGAAGAACTAGACATTAAACAAGAGGACCTCAATCGACCTGTATGATCACCCTCTACCTAATATAACTTCCTGGTTAATTTATAGTCAAAAATAATGAAAAGTAAAATTGTATTTATTTTTCAAAATATATCCCCATGAGACTCAGCTATGATTATTAAAAAGTTGCTTTAAGATTTTTGCTACTTTACTCGTATGACCTTGAAAGTGAGTCAATGTCAAAACAATTCCTAACGATAGGCTATCAGCTCAATATATTGACGCAAGTCTTTGCGTTGATAACAGGAAGTCATCAGAACAAAATTGTTGACAATGGATATTTTGTCCCACACTGTAAGTAGTTAATTCATAACTAGAAATAGAAATGACAGGTCCCTGAAGTACATTTGTTGGTTTTCAATAAGAATTAATTGGTCCGGTTTCAATGGAATAATTGAACTGTTCGGACATTTATTCCCTGAGTATTTTGTCCGAAGTACTTTTGTTGGTTCAGTACTCATGTTAGATATATTTTTTATTGTCATGCATGCCATTTTACTTTAGACCCACCGGACATCTAGGCCTCCTTGTTAGCCTTAACAAAAATAGACGTGCCTGAGAGTCTGTAATTTTCTATCTTATGGAATTTATTGTAAACATATGAAACCGAATGATCTCCATACCAGGGTCCGAATGACCTAATATACTTTGGTCCGATTGTGCTTGCTGCTGTTGTATTCAATGTGTCTCAAAAGGAAGGGAGTTCAAATGGAAGTAAAAAAATGTAAATTAGTCTTGCTTGGTTTTAATAAATATAATTATATCTGTCAATCTCGTTTTCAAAAAACAATACAGAGGACCACGGCCGTATTAGTTTGATCCTTTTTGACGCGCCCATCAGCCACTGGGGGCAACTATTGCATACCAGAAAACTGCCTTCCTAAAGTGCTAATTCCAATTTAAAAATGATACAAATGATAGTCAAAATATGAGTTCATATATAAAACAACAGTAAAGGGTACCTGCTCTAAGGGGCCAAACATGAACCCCAGGGTCATGAAATTCAAAACTTAATAAGCCACTCTAAAACCCCATTTCATCTACAAAGAGTATTGAGTTCTTAACTGATTTAGATCGTGAGGAGAAGATTTCGAATTTCAGCTAATTCTTGGACAATTTTGGGCCCAACCCATTAGCCCTGTGTGTGTTCATCAGGGCCAACATTTCGCACCCATCAAACTGTCATCCGGGATGATTCCCATGCTTATCATGTATGCTAAGATAAGATGAATTTCAATACAAATCACAAATAATTAGTCAAAAAATGGGATTTTCCTGTATACACTATAGTGAAGTTACCCCTTCCAGGGGGTAAACATGAGACCTTCAGGGTCTCATGAAATTCACCATATAATCACAATTTTGGTTGAATTTTATTCTCCAGTCCGGGACTAATAGTTATTGGAAGAAAAGTTAAGAATAACAAAAAACCGAGCCACAACATAAGCTATCAATCAACTAGTCCAGGTTCACTAAAATACTGAAAATTCATTTTTTTATTAGATTATTAACTCTGACGTAATCCATGTTTTCTGCCAGGTTGCTGTAGGGCGGTGCATCGCTGATGTTTTCTGCTATGGTCTGTGTCGGGCGGCCTGGTGACAGCACCAATGTTTTTGCCATGGTCTGCTGTCGGGGCAATGACATCACAATATATTTCTGCTATAGTCTGCGTCGGGAGGTGACATCAAACAATATTTTAGGCACATGGTCTGCTGTAGGGCATGACATCACCAATATTTTCTGCTATGGTATGCTGTTGGGCGGTTCGGTTGGACACATCACCAATATTTTCATGCCATGTCTGCGGTAGGGCAATGACATCACCATATTTTCTTGCCATGGCCTGCTGTTCGGGCGGGGTGAAAGCACACGTTTTCTGCCATGTCTGCGGCGGCAATGACATCACCAATGTGTTCTCAATGTCTGCCTGTCGGGCGCGTAAAATCACCATGTTGCTGATATGGTCTGCTGTGGGCGGGGACTAAATGATGTTTTATGCCGTGGATTCAATTGAAGCATTTTATAAAAATAAACCAATAATAAATTGTAATAATATTATCTTATTATTCCATGAACATTGACGATAATACTTAATGGATCACTGTTAAAGCACACAGAAGCGTGAAAACAGGAGACCCTGAAAGCCTGCAAAAAACTCACCTCAAATTCAAAAAGCGGCAGAGGGCCGTATCACTAACATGGTTTCATGAGATATGAAACAAGAAGAGCGTAAGTTTTCACTGAGTATTTCTATGTCATATATCATAAAGCGTTTATAGGGTACCATGAAACACGCTCATTGAAATCTAAAAATGTCAATATAGCAATGATCCCTTTTGGCCAGCCACTCAGCACCCCCGGGGTCAGACCCACCATTTGTACAATTTGAATCCTTTACCCAAGGGGTGCTACCAGTTGGAATATGAGCGATAGCCTTGCTCAGTGTCAGAGAAGAAGTTGTTATATCATAACCCAAATTGACCCTGTTTGGCCCCGCCCTCAGCCCCCGAGAGGTCGCCCCACCTTTGTTTAACAATTTGAATCCCAACCCTAGGGAAGCTACCAGGCAATTATGAGCCAATTCATTGCTTAGTTTCAGAGAAGAGAAGAAGTGTTTTAATCAATTTAGCAAATTGACACATGGCCCCGCCCCACAGCCATCTGGGGGGTCAGCTCCACCATTTACAATATGAATCCCTAAACAAAAAGGGGGACGTTTCCTGGCGAATTGAGCGAGATCCATTGCTGAGTTGAAGAGAGAAGAAGATGGTTGAGCAAATTTAGCCAAATTGACCACATTTTTTTGGCCGCACCACAGCCATCCGGGGTGGTCAGCTCAACCATTTGTACAATTTTGAATCCTTCCCCCAGGGGGTGATACCAGGTGAATATGAGCGATATCAATTGCTCAGTCAAAGAAGAAGTGGTTATAGCAATTAACCCAAATGGACCCTGTTTGGCCCCGCCTCCCGCCCCCACCTTTGTACCATTTTGACTCCCTAACCTGGGAAAGCTACCAGGCAAATATCAGCCAAATTCATTGCTAGTTTCAGAGAAGGAGAAGAAGTTGTTATACCCATTTAGCCAAATGACCCTGTTTGGCCCCAACTCAGCCCCAACATTGTACAATTTTGGTCTCCCCTCGATAGGGGATGCCTTTGACCAAATTGTTCAAAGTACAATCTGAGTTTGAAGAAGAAGTCAATGTTTTGACTGGAGGACGGACGACGGAGGACGACAGACGGACGGAGGCACCACGTTTAGGCATAAGCTCACCTTGCGTCCTCGGACCAGGTGATCTAACAAAAATGATGAGTGAAGTATGTTTGTTCACTGGTATTGCTATGTAAATACATCATAGGCATTTTATATGGGTATGCAAGGTTTTTATGCCAAAGAATGCAGTAATCCCATGAAATGAAAAAGACCTTTTGGCGCAATCCCATGTACCACACAATGTGAGTGATAGCCATTGTAGGTTTCAGAAAGAAGTTGTTTTAACCAATGACCCTTTTGACCCCGCCAGCTGCATCAAGCGGGTGTCAATTCCTTCCTTTTAAAATTTGAATCCTTACCAAAAGGATGGCTACAAGTCAAATATGGCTGTTCAGCAGAGAAGTTGTTCAGGATCCCTATTTAGCCAAATTGACACCTCTTGGCCCCGCCCTCAGGCCCCCGTGGGGTCAGCCTCACCATTTGTACATTTAATTCCCCACCCCATAGTGATGCTACCAGGCAAATATGAGCATATCCATTGCTCGGTTCAGAGAAGAAGGTGTTTATAAGATCTAGCATAATTGACCCTCTCGGGCCCCCGACCCTAGGCCCCTTTGGGGGGTCAGCCCCATATTTGTACACTTTGAATCCCCACCCAATAGTCGATGCTACTACAGGGAAAATATGAGCGATAGCCAGTGCTCGGTTTCAGAGAAGAAGTCGTTATATCAAAGAGCCTAATTGACCCCTATTCGCCCCGCACCTTAGCCCTGGGGGGGGGGGCGGGGAGTCATACCCCATATCATTCGGACCAGGTGAGCTTATTAATCATTGCAAATAAATCTCATTAACTTTTAATATCTGAGGAGTAGAGAGAGAGATTCTGAAAAATGTCAGTCAATTTGAACATTTTTTAGCCCCGCCATTAGCCCCGGGGGGTTCAGTCAGGGCCCAATATGTGCATGCCATCAAACTCCTCATATGCTGATAATGTTAACCAAGTTAGAATGGAATTCCAATTGATAATCAAACAAATATAGTCATAAATGGATTTACCTATATAAACGATAGTAAAGTTACACCCTCCACCAGGGGCAACAAACATAGACCATAGGGTCATGAAATTCCACAATTTTGGTAAGCACCTTAAAGACACTTTTTATTTATGGCAGATATTGCTTTCCACCATATCTTGAGAGTAGAGAAAGAGAAGATTTTTGAAAAATTAGCGATACATATTGCTCAGTTTCAGAGAAGAAGTCGTTAATATCAATATAGCTAATTGACCCTTTTGCCCGCCCCTCAGGTACCAGGGGGGTCAGGCCCCACCATTTGTCATTTTGAATCCCCCGATAGTGATGCTATCAGCAAATACGGAGCAACTATCCTTTACTTGGATTTCAGAGAAGAAGGGTAGTTGATATCAATATAGCTATATGGACCCTGTTAGTTCCTTGCCCCCTCAGACCCTGGGGGTCAGGCCTCACCATTTGTACAATTTTGAGTACCACCCAGAGGGATTGCTTCTGACCAAAATTTTGGTTTGTTTTTTAAATTCTGGTCTTGTGGTTATGAAGACGATGTAAATGTGACGGACGGACGGACAGGACGACAGGACGGACAGACAGGACGCTACGGTTTATGGCATAAGTCACCTTGGTCCTTCGGACCAAATGAGCTAAAAATGGCCGCCTGTCAGCTATTTTGTTTTCCCAGTCAGGACTAAAATTAAAATGAGCACAACTAAGGCCAAATGGGAGCATCCTGTGAAGGTTGCGAATATCCCTCCAATACCTGATGATGAGTAGGCGGCTAAAAATGATATGACTTTGAGATTTGACCTTGACTTTGAACCTTGATTAAGTATCTGAGTGATACAAAGGGGAACTAGTGAAATGATTGACAAAAGCTATCCAGTATTCAATGTGATTGCATTAAACTCGTAAATCCAGGACGTTAGATCCATATTGTATTTTATAGATCTACAAAAGTCTACTAAGAACATGTACAATAATATGTCCCTGAAGATTAACTCAGGTAAGACCTTTTTTAAATATAAAAAAAATGTTCTCGGTGGAGTTTTGCTTCTACAGAAACAGAAAAAGATATTGAAAGCATTGGCCTCATCAAACAACAACATACACATTTCAATTTATGAGTGTCAATATAAATTTTCATCATATTTGTAATCTTTTTTAAATACATGCAGATGTATATTCATAGTGAAATTGTACCTGCTATTATCAGTTTCTTGACAAACTATGAACCCCAATTCTGCCTTGAAATCATAATATGGAAACGCTAATATTGTGAAGTGCAAATGACAAAGCTTCTCCATGTCATGTTATTACAGATTATGCTGTTTCCTTACGAGGAGGGACAAACTTGAGGACATTAAAAGATAATGTAGGAAAACTGCCCTATTTTCGTTGGAGGGAAACACTAGAACCATCAGCTAGTGATTAAAACTAGGCTTCTCTGAGCAGGAATCAACCTAGTAACTTGTTTAATTTTTGTTGAAAAAACTTACCCGCCTTGACCTCGAGTGCAATGGTTTTTTGAACTCCAAATCTGAAGTTTATAGTGTTTATGCCAGTTACGGTATGTACTAAGTCTCGGTTTTATCGGGGCGTCCATGCTTGTATGGTAAGGAAGATTGTCCACGGCTGTAACGACGTGTATACTGTCAGATGCCTTGTTCTATCTCTGAAAATATATGACGAATGAGTCCCATCATCTTTAAATTTGTAGCAGACAATGATTGGGTCTGTAAGGCTGTCAATACGCCTCATTCCGCTGACTCTCAACGTTCCCATATTAGCAAGCAAGTGACCGTATTGTGTTTGGTGTCTTTCCCCAAAACCATTCGTATGAGGTGGAATGTGATACCCTGGAAGGTTGCGAATCAGTCAAATTAAGAGTGAGAAGGCCAAATCCTCAGGTACAAGTAAACCACTCCACAGGACAGGATGACAGAATGTTTCTGACGATTTTAAAGATGATTATGATTACAAAGGTGAACTTCTGACTTAGTCGAATGGCTGTCAGTCTGGATGGTGGAAGTTAGCTTTCAGCACCAGTCTGAAACATCACTACAGATGTCCAACAACCAGGGGGGGACAATATGGCAAAATTGTTGTTTCGGTGCTGGAAGAATAATTGAAGACCATTTCAAAACCGTCACAGGCGGAAAGTAACGGGATAAGTTGGAAGGAAAAAAAAAAAGTTATATTAGTTTCTTCCTCATTGTAGACAGATACTTATGAAAGAATGACATTTAATTAGACAATATAGTTGATTTCTACTTCAAATCAAAAGGACCAGATCATTGTGGTCTCTTTATAGATTTTCAGGTCCGCTCAGTCTCATGTAAATATACTCCAAAAACAAACTTTAACCAAAAACTTTAACCATCAAGACTACAGCCAAAATTCGATTTTTTTTTTTTTTTTTTTTAATTTTAAAGTACACAAAAGTAACGCCACACACCCAAAGAACTCTATGCCAAAGAATCAGAGCATACCTTATACCCTTAGAAGTGTCATGTGGCCATATAAAATTTCAACCCAAAATTTACCGGACGGACGACGGTATGCAGGCAATCTGCCTTACATGTTTACTCAACTAAAACCAATGCATGTGGCCCAGACGCGTTTTTGAGACCCTGGCTGACGGTTAAAATGGAAAAGGAACACAGGGATTACAAAATCAGTACTCCTGTCTATGAAATATATGTTAAACGTTGTCAGATTGTTTTTATTTCATTTTAGGCCTTAGTTTTGAAAGTCGAATTAGAATTTTTTTACAGAGATTCTAGTAAGAATCTACGTATAATTAAAATCAAAGAGTACTGTAAGTACTGAAGACACAGGGGTCAGGGGTGAACATGTTTTTTTTTTGCAGTCATGAGAGAGGTAGGCGGAGCTTCGTGCTGGGATGTTTGTAAGCTGTAGATGTAATTTGAAAAGTCGAGTACTATACTTCACCCAAATACTATTTTCGTGAATATGATAATTTGAATAAGTGCATGTTTCATGGATTCAAAGGTTTTTTGATATGATAAAATGGTTACGGCTTATATTGAAAAACTAGAAATGGCATTACACCTACTAGCATATTTAAAGGGAAAGTAAATCATACTAAAAAGGATTGTAGGTTTTGCACAAATTTGTTCAATAATACACTTCATAAGCAAAACAATATTGGGTTGATACATCTTTGCTATCATATATATATTAATAAATTAAGAGTATGTAATATTATGTATCCACACAGTGTAATGGGTGAATTACCTACTGAATTTGTGTAGGCAATTACTTGGTACACTAGACCCAAAAGTTAAATATTGATAAGTGCAGTATAGTAGATGGTTTATGCTACAAATTCAACATTCACACATATTCTGCCGAGAAACGGGTGATTGGTTTGTAATTCTGTTTGCAACAAGTACTTGCTATAAATTACAAGAACATTTTTTAAACTCACTAGGCAAGGTAACAGATCAGTCATATAGGAATAGGGTCTTCACCGAAAATAGCAACAACAGATGCAGGGACACATCGAGATAAATGTCCCATCACAACATCAAATTCGACAAAATGA
>NW_022979541.1:48207-87208 GCF_902652985.1 Pecten maximus
TATGGCATTGTTTTCACGTCCCACCCACCGTCCCCGGCAGCACCTGTTCAGGCTAGAACTCTACATACTGGAACTATTTCTATATTCTAGTTGATTCTATAGTTGAGATTTATATAGTTGGGCTACTCGCTCCATCTTAGGGGTGATTTTATTACAAGGGTTTGCTTCATTCCTTGGGGCTTCATTCCTTGGGGAATTTACCCCCAATACTTTAGTGGTATTATTTTAAGTATTTAGTTACTATATGGTGGTAGTATATGTAATTATTTCTATCCTTCCTTCTTGAATCGCTCAAGATCTTGTCTCTTGAATCGCTCAAGAGTATCTTCTCTTAAAACGCTTAAGAGTTCTTTCTGCTCTTGAAACGCTCAAGAGTATCTACTCTATTTTCATTGTAACTTAGTTAAGGTATAATCTTACTAAGCCTCTCTGGAGTTCGGCAGAGTCTTGCTTGGTATTGTTATTAGTTTTTAGTAAGGTATTGTTTTATAAGTTTATATTTGTAAGTGGGATTTGTTTTGGAGTGAGTAGCCCCTGATACGCCAAATAAAATGACGGGTTATTGAAATACAGCCAAATCTAGCATTGTTCGTACGGTTACTTGAAAAAGACTTTAAAAATAATATATGAATAATAAATACTTTTACATACATATCGACGTGGAGGTATTTTTTCGTCTTGCCATACCGTGGTACATGTATGGTTGTGTTATATGATTTGATATGATTTCTTTTCCTTTTTACTGTAACGCGTCACAAGTAAACCTTATATATATATTACTGTGTATTATATCATTGCATGAATGTATTGTTTTCTGTGTGTAATACTGTGTATTATATCATTTTATGAATGTATTGTATGCTGTGTGTAAAACTGTGTATTATATCATTGTATGAATGTATCATACGCTGTGTAATACTGTGTATTATATAATTGTATAAATGTATTGTACGCTGTGTAATATGTGTATTATATCATTTATGAATATATTGTACGCTGTGTAATATTGTGTATTATATCATTGTAGAAATATATTGTTTTCTGTTTGTAATACTGTATTATATCATTGTATAAATGTATTGCACGCTGTGTGTAATACTTTGTATTATATCATTGTACGAAGGTATTGTACGCTGTGTAATACTGTGTATTATATCAATGTATGAACCTATACTGTGTATTATATCATTGTATGAATGTATTGTACGATGTAATACTGTGTATTATATCATTGTATGAATGTATTGTACGATGTAATACTGAGTATTATATCATTGTATGAATGTATCGTACACTGTGTGTAATACTGTGTATTATATCATTGTATGAATGTATCGTACAGTGTAATACTGTGTATTATATCATTGTATGAATGTATTGTACGATTCCTAATACTGTATATTATATCATTGTATGAATGTATTGCACGCTGTGTGTAATACTGTCTATTATATTATTGTATGAATGTATTGTACGATGTGTGTAATACTGTGTATTATATCATTGTATGAATGTATTGTATACTGTGTAATAATTTGTATTATATCATTGTATAAATGTATTGTACGCTGTGTGTAATACTGTGTATTATATCATTGTATGAATGTATTGTACGATTTAATACTGTATATTATATCATTGTATGAATGTATTGTATCATTGTATGAATGTATTGTATCATTGTATGAATGTATTGTACGCTGTGTAATACTGTGTATTATATCATTGTATGAATGTATCATACGCTGTGTAATACTGTGTATTATATCATTTTATGAACGTATCGTACACTGTGTAATACTGTGTATTATATCATTGCATGAATATTTTGTACGATGTAATACTGTATATTATAGCATTGCATGAATATATTGTACCCGGTGTAATACTGTGTATCTATCATTGTATGAATGTATTGTACACTGTGTAATACTGTTTATTATATCATTGTATGAATTTATTGTACGATGTAATACTGTGTATTATATCAATGTATGAATATATTTACGCTGTGTAATACTATGTATCATATCATGGTATGAATGTATTGTAAACTGTGTAATACTGTGTTATATCATTGTATGAATATATTGTACCTGGTGTAATACTGTGTATTATATCATTGTATGAATGTATTGTATGTTGTGTTATACTGTGTTATATCATTGTATGAATATATTGTACACTGTGTAATACTGTGTATTATATCATTGTATGAATATATTGTACACTGTGTAATACTGTGTTATATCATTGTATGAATATATTGTACGCTGTGTGTAATACAGTGCATTATATCATTGTATGAATATATTGTACCCGGTGTAATACTGTGTATTATATCATTGTATGAATGTATTGTACGCTGTGTGTAATACTGTGTTATATCATTGTATGAATATATTGTACCTGGTGTAATACTGTTTATTATATCATTGTATAAATGTATTGTACACTGTGTAATACTGTGTATTATATCATCGTATAAATGTATCGTACACCGTGTAATACGGTGTATTATATCATTGTATGAATGTATCGTACACTGTGTAATACTGTGTATTATATCATCGTATGAATGTATTGTACGCTGTGTAATACTATGTATTATATCATTCTATGAATGTATTGTACGCTGTGTGTAATACTGTGTATTATATCATTGTATAAATGTATTGTACGCTGTGTAATACTGTGTATTATATCATTGTATGAATGTATTGTATGCTGTGTGTTATACTGTTTATTATATCATTGTATAAATGTATTGTACACTGTGTAATACTGTGTATTATATCATCGTATGAATGTATTGTACACTGTGTAATACTGTGTATTATATCATTGTATGAATGTATTGTATGCTGTGTGTAATACTGTTTATTATATCATTGTATAAATGTATTGTACGCTGTGTAATACTGTGTATTATATCATTGTATGAATGTATTGTATGCTGTGTGTAATACTGTTTATTATATCATTGTATGAATGTATTGTATGCTGTGTGTAATACTGTTTATTATATCATTGTATAAATGTATTGTACGCTGTGTGAATCACTGTGTATTATATCATTGTATGAATGTATTGTACACTTTGTAATACTATGTATTATATCATTGTAAGAATTTATTGTACGCTGTGTAATACTGTTCATTATATCATTGTATGAATGTATCGTACACTGTGTAATACTGTGTATTATATCATCGTATGAATTTATTGTATGCTGTGTGTAATACTGTTTATTGTGTATCGTACACTGTGTAATACTGTGTATTATATCATTGTATGAATGTATTGTATGCTGTGTGTAATACTGTTTATTATATCATTGTATAAATGTATTGTACACTGTGTAATACTGTGTATTATATCATCGTATAAATGTATCGTACACTGTGTAATACGGTGTATTATATCATTGTATGAATGTATCGTACACTGTGTAATACTGTGTATTATATCATCGTATGAATGTATTGTACGCTGTGTAATACTATGTATTATATCATTCTATGAATGTATTGTACGCTGTGTGTAATACTGTGTATTATGTCATTGTATAAATGTATTGTACGCTGTGTAATACTGTGCATTATATCATTGTATGAATGTATTGTATGCTGTGTGTTATACTGTTTATTATATCATTGTATAAATGTATTGTACACTGTGTAATACTGTGTATTATATCATCGTATGAATGTATTGTACACTGTGTAATACTGTGTATTATATCATTGTATGAATGTATTGTATGCTGTGTGTAATACTGTTTATTATATCATTGTATAAATGTATTGTACACTGTGTAATACTGTGTATTATATCATCGTATGAATGTATTGTACGCTGTGTAATACTGTGTATTATATCATTCTATGAATGTATTGTACGCTGTGTGTAATACTGTGCATTATATCATTGTATGAATGTATTGTATACTGTGTAATACTGTGTATTATATCATTGTATGAATGTATCGTACACTGTGTAATACTGTATTATATCATTGTATAAATGTATTGTACGCTGTGTAATATTGTGTATTATATCATTGCATGAATATATTGTACGCCGTGTAATATTGTGTATTATATCATTGTATAAATATATTGTTTTCTGTTTGCAATACTGTGTATTATATCATTGTATGAATGTATTATACGCTGTGTAATACTGTGTATTATATCATTGTATGAATGTATTGTATGCTTTGTGTAATACTGTGTATTACATCATCGTATGATAATATTTTATGATAGGTGGGTCGGTTCATGTCAAATTTTTGTACTGTAGGTTTTATGTAATAGTGTGAATAGCTAGTTTGTTACAAAGTAATGTATTGACATGGCACGAGAAGGGTATCACTTCTATCCTATAGTATTATATCAATTCTAATGTACGGAGAATAGAATAGTGTCTATATCAGTGTATAATTGTACGAGGAATGTAATAGTGTATATCATACCATTGTATAATAATACATCGTACGTGAATTACTGTATGATGTGACGTCAATAATACTGTATGTTATAAAGTGTTATGGTATGGTAATATAGTGTCTATAACAACAGATCATGTGTTATTGTATGACGAATGTAATACCATATTTTAAACCATTATATGACGCTTGAAATATGACAATGTATTATACTTTTTGTGACCTCTTGTTGCACACAATAGTGTGTTGGAGCTTATCAATTAAATCTTGACAAATCTTAACGAAAGCAAGCCGTCTTCCAGATTCCGTTTGCAGTGGAAGTTCCATGACTATCCAGTTCTGTTTTCAATGTTGGCTAAAAAGGAACCCTGTGTTATTTTTTACGTGATGTGTTCTTTTACGTGTACAACACTGGAATATCAGTTAGTTAGATCAGAAACCATATGGACTAAAGACCATGCCGTGTAACTCCTTCTGTATAGCAAATCGCTTTGGACCTTATTTTCAAAGAATTTAATCTATTTGTTTTAATAGAAACAGGTTGAAGCATTTTTCTGTGTAGTCGTCATTCCCGAGACACAATACAGTGAATATTTGTTTGCCATTATGCGAGCCGATCATTGGTAAAAAGATTTGACCTTTAACGTAGAATGAAATATTTACACTTCAGATCAAATCATTTGACTTCAGGTAAAAACGCAAATAAAGGCAAAACAGACAGTTGTCCTTCAGGTAAAATCTTATCCCCTTATGTATTACATTTATTTTACAGCTTGGCATGCCATGGTGTTCCACATAATTTCCCAGGTTTAAAGCCATATTGGTGAGGTGCGAGCTACTGATTTTATTCGGATGTTTTAATACTAGATCTCATTAAAAAATATTGATGGTATTACTATGAAGCTGGTTAGTTCTAGTTTTAGGACGCATTTTTATCGGCTAACCAAAATTTAGATTCTAAGGAAGTCCAATAATCATGATCTGTATAGTAGTGGTTGTTTACTTATTTGTTATCCACTTTTATCTATTTTAAAATTTGATGAATCATCAAAAATGAAGGTGGCATATTTTCCACAATATCTTCAAATATTTTTGCAATCATACAGTTGTTCCACACAAATTGCGTAGTGACAACACCCATGATAATCGTTGAAGGGCACATTATTCTCTTGATCCGAGTCAAAATTGAATGTGTAAAAATCGGGAATAACAGGAATCTACACATCAAGTCTGAGCATTATCTTTTATCAGAAATGGCAATAACAAAATTCAGTTTTCAAAATCTGTAATGGCTGCTTGTCGGCTATTTATTTCCCAATCAAATTTAGAATTGAATTTGTACACCAAAGGACTAAGGGGAACGTACTCAGTAAGTTTGAGAAAAATCATTTGATACTGTCTCACCCACAAGGGGGTGAACGATTCTATTAGTTTCTCGGTTTCACAGGTAGGAAACTAATTAATTGAATAGGCACAAAGAGGGATCTATACTAATCTACTTGTGGAGAAATAATCCTCAAGTACTTCTCATGAAATAGTGATAAAACTTTCAACTGTCAACATCCAAGATGGCTGCCTGTTGGCCATCTAATACTTCAAAATAGTGATAACAAGAACAGTTTAGTCAGAATACTACGAGCCAAGGAAACTGGGTGATTTCAGCAAGATGGTGGGCTACAAATGTCAACAAATAATGAAGGATATTATATGTTGTGCTGATAAGCCCTTCTCATATTTTGAATCAAAACTGACGGTGTTTTCCCCTTTGCTTATAACAGAATAAACCTACCATTTTGGCTGGTGAAGTTATAAATAAGGAATGTATCGTAATCTTTCTGTAATGAAGTTTAATATGTAAAATAGTAGACATTTTATGCAATGTAATGTATCGATTCGAAAACACAGCATTAGCATATAGTTAAGTACATTCCACTCATATAGTGCTTTTGTAAAAATCTTGTATAAACTATAATTACATGTACTACAGGTATATACCGTATATAAAGATGATGATGATGATGATGTTGCATGTTATAACATTTTCTCAACTAGTAAAAGTTATCAACTTCACCGCAATACATGTACAACACTCAAGGTGTGAAGATAAAGCAAAGTTCTTCACAAGATGGCGAATGTCATAGAAAGTCGTATACATATCGGCAGCTAGATGGAAAGGTGGAAGAGAGCGAAGGAGGTCACAATTATTAAAGGGAGTCGATTGAGGAATTTGCATTGCTTCTGGAAAGTTCTGCGGGATACTCGACTCAACAGCCTGACAGGTCTTAGTGAAGTTATGCTCGAAGTTACACTTGCTACATTGCTAACAAATCACATTAAAACTAAATATTAACTGATCAATGCACGATACATGATTTTAAAAGTATACTGTGTATTTGTCTTATCTTGGTACTAAATCATGCACACGTTTTGTTTGTACACACGACACATGAGTTTATGCCCCGTAGAACTCATATTTATGCGACGTTGTTCACGGATAAGATTATGTTTGTCTGCAATATCTTAAATGACTGATATTTTCAACTCATTGGCTAGCTATGCATGTTACCATAACGTAAGTAATTGATGTAAAATGGGCTATAGTCAAATGATAGTTGGAGTTTATCATCACAACACAAACGATACACCTACATCACTTGCTGACCTGTTTAGAGTTGTTCGGTGTGTCACGTGATGTCTAAATGATGCGGAATAGGCGCGGCTAAATATTCCAGTGCAGATGCACACAGAGTTTTGCACATTTTCTGTACAAATATTTTTATCCTATCACATTCAGTGAGATATATGAGTGTACGCTTCTTTCATGTATAAATCTTATAAATCATTGTTCAACGGAATGCTCCTTTAAGTATTGTTATGCTAATGTTAGATTACAAAACTTCTTGACTCTTGAAAAATTACAATGTTCATTGAAATTTTCAATGATTAGCATTAATGCAAGCATATAAGCTATCTCATTAGATTCTTTCTGCTTCGGTTACAGTTGCAAATTGTTATATACAAACTATAGGTTATAGTACATGTAAACTGTTATATACAAACTATAGGTTATAGTATATGTGAATTGTTATATACAAACTATAGGTTATAGTACATGTAAACTGTTATATACAAACTATAGGTTATAGTATATGTAAACTGTTTGATACAAACTATAGGTTATAGTACATGTAAACTGTTATATACTAACTATAGGTTATAGTACATGTAAACAGCTGTTATAGATACAAACTATAGGTTATAAAGTACATGTAAACTGTTACATACAAACTATAGGTTATAGTACATGTACATGTAAACTGTTATATACTAACTATAGGTTATAGTACATGTAAACTGTTATACACAAACTATAGGTTATAGTACATGTAAACTGTTATATACAAACTATAGGTTATAGTACATGTAAACTGTTATATACAAACTATAGGTTATAGTACATGTAAACTGTTTGATACAAACTATAGGTTATAGTACATGTAAACTGTTATATACAAACTATAGGTTATAGTACATGTAAACTGTTATATACAAACTATACATGTAGGTTAAAGTACTGTACATGTAAACTGTTTCATGCAAACTATATGCTAAAATACATGTAGAGTGTTACATACAAACCATAGGTTAAAGTTCATGTAAACTGTTATATATAAACTATAGGTTAAAGTATATGTAAACTGCTACATATAAATTGTAGGTTAAAGAACATCAGCAGGTTTCAATTGTTATATTCTACTTTCTTTTATAGCTGGTTGCTGCCCTGATGACAGCCTGATTAAGTAGACTACCGGTATACCAATTGTGACCTGGCTTCAGGAGATGCTCCTCTTCTTAATCTATTTGTTTACTATGTTTATTTATTTCATTTCAAAATATTTTATTGTCAACACAACAAGTATAAATTTACATTGAATATCGTACAGAATTGGTGTTGGCAAAAGGGATTGGACAACAGGCTCAGCCTATATTAGTCCTTTCCTATAAATTTCCAGTTTAGTGAACATGAAGTAGGGAAAGTCAATAATTGATATAGATAAACAAAGAAAACACATTCTCACTCACTCTCACACTACTATGTACTCATGATATATTTTTAAGTTGATTTAACCTTTATATAAACAAATGAGTATATATAGACATAAATATTACTTATAATTTTTAAAGTGTTTACTTTTTTTCAGGTAAGAACTAGTGTTGGAAAGTATGGTTCTGTTTAAATCAGTTGACAAGTCACTGAAACCATATAAAAGAACTTGAAGATTAATATATCCTAGAAGGTTATAAACTGTTATAATGTGATGTCGAATATTCAAGTAAAGTGGACATTGAAAGAAGAAGTGAATTGCATTTTCAATATTAGCACCACATGTACAAGAACCATCATCAACCAAGTGATCCATACATTTATCATAATTTAAATCACTAGCTTTGTTTCGTAATTGACATAAAACTATATTAAGACTACGAGGGCTGCAATTGATAAAAACATCAGAAATCATAGTTGGAAGTACAGTTTTTAGTTTGGATTTGAAGCTAGAAATAGAAACAGAATTTCTTAAGGGTCCTCGAGAGAGTTCCAGTAATTCATAGTAGAGGGGAAAAAACTGTTGCTATAATTGTTAGTTCTAGTATTAGGTACATTGAAGTATCTTTCATTTCTGAAATTATAAGTATTATTAGTATTCATGAATGGTTGGATGATGTTATAGAGATATGCCGGTGTATACTTATTAATGATTTTATACATGAGTAAGTTTATGATTATGTCTTCTGGTTTGTAATGTATCTAATTGTACTTCTGAGTAAAGTATGTGGTGGGATGTTTATTTATAAGGCTCTGTATCCACTAGGGATCCTCCTGGAGTCTGGTAGATGAATTACAATACAGATATCAACTGAGCAGGACGTTGGTTCTTCTCCAACTGGGAATTTTCCCTTATGTTATATACATCCCACAATGCCTGCTTGAACATTCATTCTGAGACCTAAAATCTTCAAATGATAACGAATCAGGTTGAAAATAAAAAAAGAAATTATGATAACAATAATATGCACATACGTGTATACTAGAAAGGTCTCTTTAAGAACAGTTAAGTACAATATGTTCTGGTTGAAATTTTGTCAACTCATGTGAGTGTAAAATGTTTACTTACGATTTTTGTGTTAAAACACGAAAAATGGTTATAACTAATTCACCATTACAATTTCCTAATTAATTAAACATATTTCATTAATATCTTGGTACTATATGGTATTAAACTCCTTTCCCTACACAATCTTACAACATATATGGCATACACTGTATTTACATAATTTTTGAGGATTTCAGCATCCTGTTTATTGTATTTCATCTCTAACAATACAAAATTTGTAGAACACAATATCCTGATGTTTTTATGCCAAATCCCGACTCCAGTCACTCCCATATTTCACTGTGAAATAGACACGAGATCACTCGAACCTCTTTGAAGACATCCCTCAGGGTACGTAGTAGATCGGCAAACTTTAACTCATCACAACCGATCATGATAGATCTACAAAATGTAGTGTTTTCTTCATAAAAACAACTCATCCTCCACTGGCACTTGTAGATCATAATTTTATATAGTTTATGTTTATTAATCGTGGATATTTTAGCGGAATACTAGACCTTATAGTACTTTCTCTCAGGCTTAAATTTCTCGTTTCCTTCCTCTGTAAAGTCTAACAAGTACAGTATTGAATTCGAAAATGCATGTACACGAAATAAAAATGATTCTCATTTTCATATGTATAATAAAATTATTTTTTCTATTACAGTAAAACTAATACACACAACTCATCCTTTACAATTAAATCAACATCTCCTGGGATTTGTTATAGTGGTGTCGTTTTGAATGGTTTGTTGCTTTTCAATAACATTCTATTTACTAAACACTTTAACAAGATGATCGTACAAACGGTTGTTTTTACAACACTCTGTTCTTTCCTTTGTGTAGTCTAAAACAGATTTGCCCTCCCTGTCCAGTATTGTTGTGATGTCATACTCACCTCCTGATGATTCTATGTATTGTTTTACATGTGATTCACACTCGGTGAACATGTCTACATCTGATGTATACCTAGCTATACAATGTAGGCAATGATGGCCGCCATTATCTACAGCTGTGGTTAGTACTGGAAATGTCTCAAATAAATAAACACAAACCTCCCTGTGTTCTAACATACAACTCGCATGTAAAAATTTCAGTCCGTACTTATCTACAGCTGTGGTAAGTGCTGGAAATGTCTCACATAAATAAACACACACCTCCCTGTGTCCTGATTCACAACTCACATGTAACACTGTCAGTCCTCTATTATCTACAGCTGTGGTTAGTGCTGGAAATGTCTCGCATAAATAAACACACACCTCCCTGTGTCCTAACATACAACTCACATGTAACACTGTCTGTCCATCATTATCTACAGCGGTGGTTAGTGCTGGAAATGTCTCACATAAATAAACACAAACCTCCCTGTGTCCAAACATACAACTCACATGTAACACTGTCCATCCTCTATTGTCTACAGCTGTGGTTAGTGCTGGAAATGTCTCACATAAATAAACACAAACCTCCCTGTGTCCTTCTATACAACTCACATGTAACACTGTCCGTCATTATCTACAGCTGTGGTTAGTGCTGGAAATGTCTCACATAAATAAACACACACCTCCCTGTGTCCAAACATACAACTCACATGTAACACTGTCCATCCTCTATTATCTACAGCTGTGGTTAGTGCTGGAAATGTCTCACATAAATAAACACAAACCTCCCTTTGTCCTGACATACAACTCACATGTAACACTGTCAGTCCTCTATTATCTACAGCGGTGGTTAGTGCTGGAAATGTCTCACATAAATAAACACAAACCTCCTTGTGTCCAAATATACAACTCACATGTAACACTGTCTGTCCTCTATTGTCTACAGCTGTGGTTAGTGCTGGAAATGTCTCACATAAATAAACACACACCTCCCTGTGTCCAAACATACAACTCACATGTAACACTGTCAGTCCTCTATTATCTACAGCTGTGGTTAGTGCTGGAAATGTCTCACATAAATAAACACAAACCTCCCTTTGTCCTGACATACAACTCACATGTAACACTGTCAGTCCGTCATTATCTACAGCGGTGGTTAGTGCTGGAAATGTCTCACATAAATAAACACAAACCTCCTTGTGTCCAAATATACAACTCACATGTAACACTGTCTGTCCTCTATTGTCTACAGCTGTGGTTAGTGCTGGAAATGTCTCACATAAATAAACACAAACCTCCCTGTGTCCTGACGTACAACTCACATGTAACACTGTCAGTCCTCTATTATCTACAGCGGTGGTTAGTGCTGGAAATGTCTCACATAAATAAACACAAACCTCCCTGTGTCCTGACATACAACTCGCATGTAACACTGTCCATCCTCTATTATCTACAGCTGTGGTTAGTGCTGGAAATGTCTCACATAAATAAACACAAACCTCCCTGTGTCCTAACATACAACTCACATGTAACACTGTCTGTCCTCTATTATCTACAGCTGTGGTTAGTGCTGGAAATGTCTCACATAAATAAACACAAACCTCCCTGTGTCCTAACATACAACTCGCATTTAACACTGTCAGTCCTCTATTATCTACAGCTGTGGTTAGTGCTGGAAATGTCTCACATAAATAAACACAAACCTCCCTTTGTCCTGACATACAACTCACATGTAACACTGTCAGTCCGTCATTATCTACAGCTGTAGTTAGTGCTGGAAATGTCTCACATAAATAAACACAAACCTCCCTGTGTCCTGACGTACAACTCACATGTAACACTGTCAGTCCGTCATTATCTACAGCGGTGGTTAGTGCTGGAAATGTCTCACATAAATAAACACAAACCTCCCTGTGTCCTGACATACAACTCACATGTTACACTGTCAGTCCTCTATTATCTACAGCTGTGGTTAGTGCTGGAAATGTCTCACATAAATAAACACAAACCTCCCTGTGTCCAAACATACAACTCGCATGTAACACTGTCTGTCCTCTATTATCTACAGCTGTGGTTAGTGCTGGAAATGTCTCACATAAATAAACACAAACCTCCTTGTGTCCAAATATACAACTCACATGTAACACTGTCCATCCTCTATTATCTACAGCTGTGGTTAAAGCTGGAAATGTCTCGCATAAATAAACACAAACCTCCCTGTGTCCATGTATACAACTCACATGTAACACTGTCTGTCCATCATTATCTACAGCTGTGGTTAGTGCTGGAAATGTCTCACATAAATAAACACAAACCTCCCTGTGTCCTGATTCACAATTCGCATGTAACACTGTCCATCCTCTATTGTCTACAGCTGTGGTTAGTGCTGGAAATGTCTCACATAAATAAACACAAACCTCCCTGTGTCCAAACATACAACTCACATGTAACACTGTCCATCCCATATTATCTACAGCTGTGGTTAGTGCTGGAAATGTCTCACATAGATAAACACACACCTCCCTGTGTCCAAACATACAACTCACATGTAACACTGTCAGTCCTCTATTATCTACAGCTGTGGTTAGTGCTGGAAATGTCTCACATAAATAAACACAAACCTCCCTGTGTCCAAACATACAACTCACATGTAACACTGTCAGTCCGTCATTATCTACAGCTGTAGTTAGTGCTGGAAATGTCTCACATAAATAAACACAAACCTCCCTGTGTCCTGATTCACAACTCACATGTAACACTGTCAGTCCTCTATTATCTACAGCTGTGGTTAGTGCTGGAAATGTCTCACATAGATAAACACACACCTCCCTGTGTCCTGACATACAACTCACATGTAACACTGTCCATCCCATATTATCTACAGCTGTGGTTAGTGCTGGAAACGTCTCACATAAATAAACATAAATCTCCCTGTGTCCAAATATACAACTCTCATGTAACACTGTGTGTCCGTCATTATCCACTAACTGAGACATATACTGACTACACACACAACTCCTATGTACCACACGACCATCTACTGTCTCACACTTGTGTTGTTCGTCCTCAACTCTACACAAAGATTCAAGTACAGTTCTCTCCACTGTCTGGAACATAGAACAGTTTCTTAAAATTATCCCAGCTAAAACATGGAGCGGTGTTTGTCCCTTCTTATTAGTGTCATGTACCAAGTGTGGATAGGTGTCACACAACACACTCACCATCTCTTCTCTCCCATACCGACACACCTTATGTAGGACATTGTCATTGTCCTCACCTCTCACTGTAGGAATGATGTCATACTGTAGTAGTTTAGGTAACACACTCACACTCCCTCCCTCCACCACACAGAATGGTGTGTCATTGTCAGGTTTGACTCCCTCACATATAAGATGTAAAGCACATTCTTCAGCACCAAAAGAACATGCTTTATTTAACATATCAAGTTTATCAGCTTTTCTCTCATTCAACAATCTCACAAATCTTTCGACAAATACAGGATCCTTCCATACATCTAGAGCGCCTATACTAGTATCATAATACTTCTCTTTACACTCAAACTCTCGGAGTAGACGATCACACATACATGTGTAATGATCAGATGATATGACAATCATGTTTGCCGATGTTTTTGAGGTTGTGAGATAACTGAGGAACCTCCTGGGACAATTCTGTATGTAGCCAACTGGTGTTGTGTCTCCATACAGGAGAGCTACTGTGACATATATAGAATCATGATAAAATCTGTATACTTCATAATCAAAAGACCAATCTCTCTCCTTCACTACCAAAAATCCTGATAATCTGTCTAAGCTGTCTTTTACAAATCTGACTTTTTTCTTATATTTCAACATAGTTCTGTCATCTTCACCATCAATCAGATCAGTTTCAAAAGATTCCTCTAACAAAGTTTTGTTTACTTTATCACCATTTGGGTCTAGATCTTTTACCTTTATCATCCCATCATTGAGGAAGAGAAACAAAAGTGCAGGACATTCCCCTAATCTTGACAATGCTGATTTGAAAAAATGGAAAGGGTTTTGAAAGAATTTGACTCTCTCTTTCTGTACTTCAGGAACATCTCTAAAAATCCGACAACATTGTGGGAACCCAATATTAGGGGCACATTTAACAATTTCCTCCTTTTCTTCCTTTTCCCATGAAAACTTACTTGGCTTATATAGCTCTAAAAGTTTGTTTTTTTCTTCTGTCACTTTATATGTATCAGCACTCAGATCAATAATATTGACATCAGTGAAAACATCTGCCAAAGAATGGGTTTTCAAAGAATTAAATATTTCATTTCTCACAGTGATGAGGATAAAATTAGCTTCAGTTGGGTCATCCCCACAAAGTTTCGGAATTACAGAGTTGACCCTTTTGTTCCACTCTGGTACCTCTTTCTCACGCAGATCTTTCTCCCCAAAAATATCATCAATAAAAATAACAGTTTTCGAAGATGGAGCCAATAAATCTAAGTCTTTGATGTTGTGAAGTTGAAGTGGTTGTCTGTTATGTTGTTCCTGACTCAGCCAGTGAAGGAGTCGAATGGCGGTGGAAGTTTTCCCGTCTCCTATGTTTCCCTGGAGAACTGTAATCCTGTTCTTTTGCAGCTTTTCTTTTCCATCACGGAAAGCCTGAGTGTCGATGAATCTTTTTTTTATTTCTTCATTGATCATTGCCTTGGTGGTATCTAGAAGAAAAGTTGAAAGTGTGATTACAAGTTCAATATATCATTAGAATACTTAATATTACAGGAAATGAATCAGTAAAATAAAAACAGACCTTTTTTTTTCCATAAAAGAGTCAAACAGGCATATTATTGTCATTTAAATGACTAATCAGTGAGCGAGCAATGAAAAACCAAGTGGCCCCAAGGGCCTTCATCGCTCACCTGTTTATATCAGTAATAAAGGCAAAATACTCTCATTTCACCAAAGGTAAACCAAATCAGGTAGACCAAATCCTATCATTCTTGAAGAAGGATCGAACAAATTTTTGTTGCTATATTTCCACTATTAGACTCTGCCTCTCTGGCTCCAAGGGAGCCACATCCTCAGTTTATAAAACATTGGATATCTTTTTCTCAATTATTAATTTTTGTTATCAAAATAATTTTAGCTGTTCAGGACAAGAAGCAATACAAAGGATTGATCTCAATTTTCCCCATTGGGCCCCGTCCTGTCGGGGCCTGGGATGCCACACCCTCCGTTTATACAACATTAGATCTCCTTTGGATAGTAATGTTCCATCAAAATTCATTCAGGCTTTCAGGACTAGTAGAGATTTAAAGGTAATGTTAAGGGAATAGAAACAACGGACATGGACAACAGACTATGCGTTATGGCATAAGCTCTCCAGCCCAAAGGGCCAAATTAACTAACAATATGTTATTTTAGCCGACACAGAAAGCTTGATTTAACTTAGCATTTATAGCAGGGAGACAAAACTTAAAAGTGACTGTTGGATAACTTTGGTGAGAATTTTTATTTTCCCAGGGTTAGGACTTAGTATTTTTTTCTCTTGAAATTAACAGCGTAGTTATTTAAAGTGATATACTTTAATCCAACTGCCACTTGTGAAACCTCTCTTTAACCTTCTCCTTGGATGTGAATGAATAATTATTCACAACTAAAGTCCTTTGTTTCTCTACATTAACTATGTGAATCTGATGGTAGTGTATCTGGAATCACGTTCTGGCAACATTTCATTCTATAATTGTATAAATATATCTGTAAACATATATGTGTAAACATGGCCAGAAGCCAGACAGATCCACCTTATGTAGGAACCGAGACAGAGATCACAATGGGAATGAATCAAGATAAAAGTGTTTCTTTTGGTGATTAAATTATCTCATAGAATATCTGCATCGAAACACTAAAAAGTACGTAGGTTTTTATCTTTATCTTTATACATAACGCATGTTGTTCTGATCCTCGTTTTGAGGAATCTGCTGCATTTCTTTCACACCTGGTCTAACCAAAGGACTCACCTATCAGGGGTACTAAGTTAGGATGGACTTCTGTAAAATAAGAGAGTTCAGTGAATTAGATATAAACTGAATTGAAAACACATGATTTATCTAAGACAGCTTTTAGTATATATATCTACTGAATGGAAAGTCCACTATCATGATGTCATACCACCCAAGACAATTTTTTTTTTCAAATTTCTAATCAGAATGCTAGTGAACCAGTATTACTTGATGCCTCTTGGTTAATGAAATTCAATGGAATGAAATATCTGACTCTTGATAGATGACAGACCCCACCCTACGGAGTAAAAGATTTGCTCTAATTGAAAGGGGAGATAAACCTACTAACCAAGAAAACCCATTATCAATCCATCAAGAGCTAGGGAATAGAAGAACTAGACATTAAACAAGAGGCCTCATAGACCTGTATTGATCACCTCTACCTAATATAACTTCCTTTGTTAATTTTATTCAAAAATAATGAAAAGAAAATTTATTTATTTTATCAAATATATCCCCATGGTACTCAGCTATGATTATTAAAAAGTTGCTTTAAGATTTTTGATACTTTTAACTCGTATGACCTTGAAAGTGAGTCAATGTCAAACAATTTCCTAACGATAGGCTATCAGCTCAATATATTGACTTCAAGTCTCTTGGTTTATAACAGGAAGTCATCAGAACAAATTGTTGACAATGGATATTGTACCACACTGTAAGTAGTTAATTCAGAACTAGAAATAAGAAAATGACAGTCCCTGATTACATTTGTTGGTTCAATAAGAATTAATTGGTCCGGTTCAATGGAATTAATGAATCGTGTTCGACAGTATATTCCTGATGTATTTTGTCCTGAAGTACTTTTGTTGGTTCATGTACTACACTGTAGATATATTTTTATTGTCCCTGAATGCATACTTTAGACCCACCGGACATCTAGGCCTCCTTGTTAGCCTTAACAAACTATAAGTGCCTGGAGTCTGTAATTTTCTATCTTATGGAATTTATTTTAAACATATGAACCGATATCTCCAATACCAGGGTCCTAACTGCCGTTAATATTACCTTTGGTCCGACTTGTGCTTGCTGCTGTTGTATTCAATGTGTCTCTAACAGAAGTGAGTTCAACTGGAAGTAAAACAAATGTAAAATTAGTCTTGCTTGGTTTTACATAACTATAATTATATCTTTCAATCTCAGTTTTCCAAAAAACAATACCAGAGGCCCACGGGCCGTATTAGTTTGATCCTTTTTGACGCCGCCCATCAGCCACTGGGGGCAAATAATTGCATACCAGAAAACTGCCTTCCTAAAGTGCTAATTCCAATAAAAATGATACAAATGATAGTCAAAATATGATTTCCTTATATAAACAACAGTAAAGGGTACCTGCTCTAAGGGGGCAAACATGAAACCCCAGGGTCATGAAATTCGCAACTTAATAAAGCACTCTAAAACCCTTTCATCTACAAAGAGTATTTGATTCTACCTGATTTAGATCGTGAGGAGAAGATTTCTGAATTTGCAGCTAATTTGACCCTTTTTGGCCCCACCCATTAGCCCCTGGGGGTCAATCAGGGCCAACATTTGCATCCCATCAAACTGTCATCCGGGATGATCCCATGCTTATCATGTTATCTAAGATAAGATGAATTTCAATACAAATCAAACAAATAATAGTCAAAAATGGGATTTTCCTGTATACACTATAGTGAAGTTTACCCCCTCTCCAGGGGTAAACATGAGACCTCAGGGTCATGAAATTCACCATATAATTCACAATTTTGGTTGACATTTTACTTCTCCAGTCCTGGACTAATAGTTATTTGAAGAAAAAGTTAAAGAATAACAAAAACCGAGCCACAACATAAGCTCATCAATCAACTAGTCCAGGTTCACTAAAATAATAAATCATTTTATTTAGATTATACCTCTGACGTCATCCATGTTTTCTGCCATGGTCTGCTGTCGGGCGGTGACATCGCTGATGTTTTCTGCTATGGTCTGCTGTCGGGCGGTGACATCACCAATGTTTTCTGCCATGGTCTGCTGTCGGGCAATGACATCACCAATATTTTCTGCTATGGTCTGCTGTCGGGCGGTGACATCACCAATATTTTCTGCCATGGTCTGCTGTCGGGCAATGACATCACCAATATTTTCTGCTATGGTCTGCTGTCGGGCGGTGACATCACCAATATTTTCTGCCATGGTCTGCTGTCGGGCAATGACATCACCAATATTTTCTGCCATGGTCTGCTGTCGGGCGGTGACATCACCAATGTTTTCTGCCATGGTCTGCTGTCGGGCAATGACATCACCAATGTTTTCTGCCATGGTCTGCTGTCGGGCGGTAACATCACCAATGTTTTCTGATATGGTCTGCTGTTGGGCGGTGACATCACTGATGTTTTCTGCCGTGGATTCAATTAAGCATTTTATAAAAATAAACAATATATAAATTGTAATACTATTTATTATTATTTCATGAAATTGACGAAATACTTAAATGGCTACTTTAAAGCACAACAGAAGCTTGAACAGGAGCCCCTGAAAGCCTGCAAAACTCACCTCAATATTTCAACAAGAGGCCCAGAGGGCCTGTATCACTCACCTGGTTTCATGAGATATGAAACAAGAATGATGCTTAAGTTTGTCACTGGTATTTCTATGTCAATATATCATAAGCGTTTTATATGGGTACATGAACATCGCTTTCATTGAAATTCTAAAAATGTCAATATAGCCAAATTGATCCCTTTTGGCCCCGCCACTCAGCCCCCCCGGGGGTCAGCCCCACCATTTGTACAATTTTGAATCCTTACCCCAAGGGGGTGCTACCAGTTGAATATGAGCGATATCCATTGCTCAGTTTCAGAGAAGAAGTTGTTTATATCAATTAACCCAAATTGACCCTGTTTGGCCCCGCCCCTCAGCCCCCTAGAGGTCAGCCCCACCATTTGTACAATTTTGAATCCCTAACCCTAGGGGAAGCTACCAGGCAATTATGAGCCAAATTCATTGCTTAGTTTCAGAGAAGAAGTTGTTTTTATCAATTTAGCCAAATTGACCCATTTGGCCCCGCCCCACAGCCATCTGGGGGGTCAGCTCCACCATTTGTACAATATTGAATCCCTAACAAAAGGGGACGTTTCCTGGCGAATATGAGCGATATCCATTGCTGAGTTGCAGAGAAGAAGATGTTTTTAGCAATTTAGCCAAATTGACCACATTTGGCCCCGCCCCACAGCCATCCGGGGGGTCAGCTCCACCATTTGTACAATTTTGAATCCTTCCCCCAAGGGGGTGCTACCAGGTGAATATGAGCGATATCAATTGCTCAGTTTCAAGAAGAAGTTGTTTATATCAATTAACCCAAATAGACCCTGTTTGGCCCCGCCCCTCAGCCCCACCATTTGTACAATTTTGAATCCCTAACCCTAGGGAAAGCTACCAGGCAAATATCAGCCAAATTCATTGCTTAGTTTCAGAGAAGAAGTTGTTTATACCAATTTAGCCAAATTGACCCTGTTTGGCCCCGCCACTCAGCCCCAACATTTGTACAATTTTGTGTCTCCACTCTATAGGGATGCCTTTGACCAAATTTGGTCAAATTCCAATCTGCCGTTATGAAGAAGAAGTCAATTGTTGACGGACGGACGGACGGACGGATGGACGACAGACGGACGGAGGACACCACGTTATGGCATAAGCTCACCTTGGTCCTTCGGACCAGGTGATCTAACAAGAATGATGATTAAGTATGTTTGTCACTGGTATTGCTATGTCAATACATCATAGGCATTTTATATGGGTATGCAAGGTTTTTATGCCAAAGAATGCATTAATCCATGAAATGAAAATGACTTTTGGCGCAATCCCATGCTACCACACAAATGTGAGTGATATCCATTGTTAAGTTTCAGAAAAGAAGTTGTTTAAACCAATTGACCCCTTTTGACCCCGCCCTCTGCATCCCGGGGTGTCAATTCCTTCCTTTTTAAAATTTTGAATCCTTACCCAAAAGGATGCTACAAGTCAAATATGAGCTGTTTCAGCAGAGAAGTTGTTCATATCCATTTAGCCAAATTGACCCCTCTTGGCCCCGCCCCTCAGGCCCCCGTGGGGTCAGCCTCACCATTTGTACAATTTTTAATCCCCACCCCATAGTGATGCTACCAGGCAAATATGAGCAATATCCATTGCTCGGTTTCAGAGAAGAAGGTGTTTATAAGAATATAGCCTAATTGACCCCTCTCGGCCCCGCCCCTTAGGCCCTTTGGGGGGTCAGCCCCATTATTTGTACAATTTTGAATCCCCACCCAATAGTGATGCTAACAGGAAAATATGAGCGATATCCATTGCTCGGTTTCAGAGAAGAAGTCGTTTATATCAATATAGCCTAATTGACCCCTCTTCGCCCCGCACCTTAGGCCCTTGGGGGGGGGGAGGTCAGCCCCATTATCCTTCGGACCAGGTGAGCTTATTAATCATTGCCAAATACTCTCATTAACTTTTAATATCTGAGAGTAGAGAAGAAGATTTCTGAAATTTCAGTCAATTTGACCCTTTTTAGCCCCGCCTATTAGCCCCTGGGGGTCAGTCAGGGCCAATATGTGCATGCCATCAAACTGTCATCATATGCTGATAATGTTAACCAAGTTAGAATGAATTCCAATTGTAATCAAACAAATTATAGTCATAAATGTGATTTCCCTATATAAACTATAGTAAAGTTTACCCCCTCCCCAGGGGCAAACATGAGACCCTAGGGTCATGAAATTCACAATTTTGGTAAAGCACCTTAAGACACTTTTTATTTATGAAGAGTATTTGATTCCACCATATCTGAGAGTAGAGAAGAAGATTTTTGAAATATTAGCGATACATATTGCTCAGTTTCAGAGAAGAAGTCGTTAATATCAATATAGCTATATTGACCCATTTTGGCCCTGCCCCTCAGGTTCCCAGGGGGTCAGCCCCACCATTTGTACATTTTGAATCCCCACCCGATAGTGATGCTATCAGGCAAATAGGAGCAATATCCTTTACTTGGTTTCAGAGAAGAAGTCGTTTATATCAATATAGCTATATTGACCCCTTTTAGTCCTGCCCCTCAGACCCCTGGGGGTCAGCCTCACCATTTGTACAATTTTGAGTCCCCACCCCATAGGGATGCTTCTGACCAAATTTGGTTAAATTCTGGTCTGTGGTTATGAAGAAGATGTCAATTGTTGACGGACGGACGGACAGACGACAGACTGACGACGGACGCTACGGTATGGCATAAGCTCACCTTGGTCCTTCGGACCAAATGAGCTAAAAATGGCCGCCTGTCAGCTATTTTGTTTTCCCAGTCAGACTCAAAATTAAATGAGCACAACTAAAGACCAATGGGAGCCTACCTGTGAAGGTTGAGAAATATCCCTCCAATACCTGATGATGATGTAGGGCTAAAAATGTATATGACTTTGAGCTTTGACCTTGAACTTTGACCTTGATAATGTATCTGAGTGATACAAAGGGGAACTAGTGAACATGATTTGACAAAAGCCTATCCAGTACTTTCCATGTGATTGCATTAAACTCTTAAATCCAGGATCGTTTAGCATCCATATTGTTTTATATATCTACAAAAGTCTACTAAGAAAATGTACAATAATATGTCCTGAAGATAACTCAGGTAAGACCTTTTTTAAATATAAAAAAATGTTCTTTGTGGAGTTTTGCTTCTACAGAAAAGAAAAGATATGAAAGCATGTGGCCTCATCAAAGCAAACATACACATTTCAATTTATGAGTGCTCATATAATTATTTTTCATCATATTTGTTATCTTTTTTAAATACAATGCAAGATGATATATTTCATAGTGAACTTTGTACCTGCTATTATCAGTTTCTTGAAAAAATATGAACCCCAATTTCTCCTGAAATCATAATCTGGAACTAATATTTGTTAAGTGCAAATGCAAAGCTTCCTCCATTTCATGTGTATTACAGATTACTGCTGTTTCCTTACGAGGGATGGGACAACTGAGACATTTCAAAAGATAATGTAGGAATAACTGCCTATTTTCTGTTGGAAACACTATGAACCATCAGCTAGTGATTAACTCTGCTTTCTTGAGCAGGAATCAACCTAGTAACTTAGTTTAATTTTTTGTTGAAAAAACTTACCTTTGACCTCGAGTGCAATGGTTTTGACCTCCAAATCTGCCTTATAGTGTTTCTGCAGTTCCTGTATGTACTCATTCTCGGTATCGGGGTCCATGCTTGTGGTAAGCAGATTGTCCACGGCTGTCACGTACGTGTCTCCTGTCAGAGTGCCTTGTTCTATCTCTGAAATACTCTGACGAATGATGTCCCATCTATCCTTAAATTCTGTATCAGACAATGATGCTGTCTGTAAGTGTCCATAAGCCTCATTCCGCTGGACTCTCAACCGTTCAATATTAGCAGCCAGTGACCGATCTGTGCTGTTTGGTGTCTTTCCCCAACCCTTCGTATGAGGTGGAATGTTGATACCCTGGAGGTTGCGAATCAGTCTAAATAAGAGTGAGAAGTCCAAATCCTTCAGGGTACCAGTAAACACTCCACCGACAGGATACAGTAACTGTTTCTGACGATTTTCAAGATGATTATGATTACAAAGGTGAACTTTCTGACTTAGTAGAATGGCTGTCAGTCCTGGTGGTGGAATGTTAGCTTTCAGCACAGCTCTGTAAACATCACTACAGATGTCAACAACCAGTCGGGACAATCTGGCAAAATTGGTTGTTTCGGTGCTGGAAGAATACTTGGAAGCCATTTCAAAACCTGTCACAGGCAGGAAAGTAACTGGATAAAGTTGGAAAAAAGTTTATATTAGTTCTTCCTTCATTGTAGACATATACTTATGCATGTAACATGACATTTAATTAGACAATATAGTTTATTTCTACTTCATAATCAAAAGGACCAGATCATTGTGGTCTTTATAGATTTTCAGGTCAGCTCAGTCTCATGTAATATACTCCAAACCAAACTTTAACCAAAACTTTAACCTCAAGACTACAGCAAAAAATTAGATTTTTTTTTTTTTTTTTTTTCATTTTTAAATGTACAAAAGTAAAGCCACACACCCAAAGAACCTCTATGCAAAGAATCAGCATCCTTATACCATTATTAAGTGTATGGTGTGCCATTATAAAATTTCAACCAAAATTTTAACCGGACGGACTGACGGATGCAGGCAATCTGTTATCATGTTTACTCAAACTAAACCATGCATGTGGCAGACTGCGTTTTTGAGACCCTGGCTGACGTTTAAAATGGAAAAGGAACACAGGATTTACAAAATCATACCTCCCTGTCTATGAAATTATATGTTAAACGTTTGTAAGATTGTTTTATTCATTTTTGGCCTTAGTTTGAAAGGTAGAATTTTTTTACAGTAGATTCTAGTTAAGAATCCTACGTATAATTAAAATCAAAGTACTGTAAGTACTGAAGACACAGGGGTCAGGGGTGCACATGTTTTTTTTTTGCAGTCATGAGAGAGGTAGGCGGAGCTTATGCTGGGTGTTGTAAGATGTAGTAATGTAATTTGAAAAGTCGAGTACTCTACTTCACCCAAATACTATTTTCGTGACTATGATAATGAAAATAATTGCATTATTTCATGGATTCAAAATGGTTTTTTTATATGATAAAATGGTAACTGGCTTATATTGAAAACTAGAAATGGCATTTACACCTCTAGCATATTTAAAGGGGAAGTAACTCCATACTAAAAGGATTGTAAGGTTTGCACAAATTTGTTTCAATATATACACTCATAAGCAAACAATACTTGTGTTGATTACATCTTTGCTATCATATATATATAATAAATATAATGATTATGTAATATATGTATCCACACAGTGTACTGGTGAATTAACCTACTGAATTTGTTGTTAGGCAATACCTTGGTACACTAATACCAAAATAATATATTGATAGTGCAAGTAGTAGATGGTTTATGCTACAAATTCCAACATTCTACACATATCTGCCGGAAACGGGTGATTTGTTTTTAATTTCTGTTTGCAACAAGTAATTGCTATAAATACCAAGAACATTTTTAACTCATAGGCAAGGTAACAGATCAGTCATATAGGCATTAGGACTTCACCGAAAATAGCACAACAGAATGCAGGGACACATCGAGATTAAATGTCCCATCACAAAATCAAATTCGACAAACTGAAATCCTCAGGAGGAGGGAGGACTTCCATGTCTTGCAGACATATTTCTAATTTCCAAAAAATAAATCCTTTCTTTATATATGTGTCTTTACATGCATGAGAGAATAAGAAGATATCTCAATTTTGTCCACATCATACATACTGTACCTCTCAAACAAGGGGCCCAATGGGCCTGTACTGCTCACCTGGCTCTACACCAACTTTGACGTTGATTGAGGTAATTTCTACACATACTATGCTGATTACCTCTTTTTTCATATCAAAGAATTTTCTAGTCCTTCATTCCAGCATAATATTTGCCTAATGTCAGGCTTCAGAGACTCTTGGCTATCGCAAAATTATTGTGTACAGATTTAAGTCAATTTCACCCCTGTGACCATGAATGAAGGTCAAGGTCATTTATTTAAACAAATTTGGTAGCCCTACGACCCAGCATGCTACAGACCCAATATCACGTCCCTGGGCTCTTTGTTATTGAGAAGAAGCTGTTTGAAGATTATAGCCTATTTGACCCATGTGACCTTGAATGAAGTTCCCATGTGACCTTGAATGAAGTTCAAGGTCATTTATTGGAACAAACATATGCATGGTAGCCCTTCACCCCAGCATGGTACAGGCCCAATATTAAGTCCCTGGGCCCCATGCTTATTGCGAAGAAATAGTTGGAAGATTATAGCCTATTTCACCTCTGTGACCTTGAATTACGGTCAAAGACATTTATTTGAACAAACGTGGTAGCCCTTCACCCCAGTATGCTACCAGCCCAATATCAAGTCCCTGGGCATCTTGGTTATTGAAATGAAGTCGTTGGAAGATTATAGCCTATTTCACCTCTGTGACCTTGAATGAAGGTGAAGGTCATTTATTTGAACAATCTTGGTAGCCCTTCACCCGGCATGCTACAGGTCCAATATCAGGTCCCTGGGCCTCTTGCTTATTGAGAAGAAGTCGTTGGAAGATTATAGCCTTTTTGGCCATGTGACCTTGAATGAAAGTCAAGGTCATTTCTTTGCTACACGTGTAATATCAATTCCCTTGGCCTCTTGGTTATTAGCAGAATTTGTTTAAATGAAAAATTGACGCCTGACGGACGGACGCCACACCACGACATAAGCTCACTTGCCCTTCAGCCAGGTGAGCTAAAAATAAAACTACTCCGTAACAAAATTGCAGTGTTAATGTTTAATACTTTTTGCTTCAGTGGCTTCTTGACATAATAAGTAAAATATCCGAGTGCGAGATCTTTGCACACACCATTAAATGATCTTTATTGGTCAAATGAAAGATCCTGTTAAGCACTGTTATAATAATTGGTGCATGCGCAAGAAACACAAACCAGTCCAGTCAAGCCATCTCTTATCTGGTTTCTATTCTATGGAGATCATTTGACTACAATGCTTTATATTTAGATTCGCTATTAGTATTATTGATATTGGATAATTCTAAGTATGGATTTTACTGTGAGTGGATATGTATACTGACTATGTAATATTTTGTGATCTGGAACATGTCATTGAAAATTTGAAAGATGTGTTTAAAATGCATGACAGGATAAGTCACTGCTTTGAATAATTTTTTGAATTTTATTAGCTCGTTTTTTTCAAAGAAGATGTGGAGCTGGAATCATTTTTTAATTTCATTAGTTAATTTCCTCAAAGAAGATGGAAAGCTAATGTTGTCACCCCAGTTTCGGTTACGTTGGTTTTCAAATGTTAGTAGTTTTGGTGTTAGCTGTTTATCAATACATGTGAATGGCACATGACTAGTACAGTTGATCAATAAACGTCAATGTCATACGACTAGCACTGTTTATCAATGGATGTCACATGTCAAATTAATAGATTTTGTGACAAAAAGCTGCTTTTTGACATGCTTTAAACTTTATCGATTATGTGAAAACAATATTTTTTTGGTGCACGTCTAAGAATTAAAAGGTGTCAAAACATTACTTTACAGATATTCGGCATATATAACGTTTTGGAGTTACATTATCCCTTCGAATCCCCAAAGCCAAATTAAATGGACTTTGTTGCCGTCATTCACATTTTTTGAGTAACAGTATTGCATTTTTGCCAAATATGGTCATTGTGTAGCAAATACATTGGGTTTGTGTGGAGACCTCCTCCTACACTAAATAATCCATTTCTTTCAAACTTAGTATATACCATGGCATAAGTTGTGTACTAGGCCCACTCTAGAACTTCGTTAAATTGGCCTGGGCATCATGTATCAATGTGGTTTGTTTGGTAATCTCTTCAAAGTTTTCAAACTTGGTATGTTTCATAACCATGACATAAAATTGTGTTTTCCTGAACTGCAGTTTGATTTGACAACATAACTAGAGATATGGACAGAGGATAAGCCCTTTGTGGAACTTATTTAATTCAGGCATGATGTGGTTTGTTCGGAGGTCTCTTCCCACCATCAATAACCATCTTTTTTTTCAAACTGGGTATGCCATGTCATGAAGTTGCGTTTATTTCATTTGAATATATTTTATGAGTTATGGCCCTTTGTTTGTTATATTTTGACTCAGTTAGAAAAAGCAAGAACCTTTCAGCTACAATTTCTTTTTGTGATGAGTATAAAGTTTACTTAATATTTATCAAACAATTGAAGAATAATTTGTAAATATTCATTATTTCCAATAATCTTAATGACAAGCAAAGTACGAGTGTATGTTGTTCCATTCTGTCTGATACTCATTATAGATCTATCAGAGTTACTTAATTTGATTGATAGGGTAGCGGTATCAACCTGGAGAAGGTTAATGGACTTGGAGGGTGCAGGACTGGCGCCCCTTGTATTAGGTGGCGAAACGGACTTGTGTGTTAACTGAAACGGAGGAAACTGGGCCTAAAATTGACATCATTTTCAGAGAATGGACCTAAATGTTCTTCATGTTGCACAACTGTATTGTATGTAAAATAGTAGGGGTGTATTTGACTGAGAAGTACTTCAAATTAGTTTTTGTAATCATTCATGAATCACGGCCCAATTGCCGTCTGAGTTGGATATTAATCTTTTAATGTAAGACATAAATCAAAATATTGAAGACACTTGAATAAAATGTATATGATTCAATAATCAACACAAAGGTTGCTTATCATTCAACTTTTTAGAATCTTTATATTTATGCTATAACATAACGCTTTCACTTATTTATGTTTTATAATTCCAAAATCCTCATTATGCAAATTAAATTCCACATGAACTTGATAACACAAAATAAGAAAAAAAATGATTTAAGATATTATCAATGGTTAATTACATGTTACAAAATATGCAAGAAATTGTGAGTGCAGGGCACAGTAAAATGTGATGATTTCCATTCTTATGTGGTCTTCTATAGATCTATATCTTTAAAAAAAAAAAAAAAAAGTGACGCCATCACCAGTTAATATTATTGCTTTTCCTTGATGTAAGATTATGAACTATATATGATTGACTAATTAGATTCAATTTGTTGTATGAAATATTTGTTTGCTTTCCCTTGCTATCATAGTTTGTTTTATATAGATTTACTGGACAATAAGACATATTTCTTACTCCATCCTACTCTTTTAGCCACCTAATACATTCACAGTTATGGAAGTTATTTCTACCATATTTTAAGATTAATTCCTCACACTTGGGAAGATGTAATCAACATGCCAGTGTAAATCTTTTGCACTTTGACCAGTGTATTGAAAGATTCCCTGAGGCCTGAACTGTCCAGGTAATAAAGGGTGTCGCACCCTATCAGCAGGGGAGGGGGAAGGGAAGGCGGGAGGGGTTGAATAATAACCTATAGATCTCAATGTTTCACCTGCATGATATACACAGAATTTCAATTCCTAAGACTGTCTTTATTTTAACAAACTAGATGTTAATCATCTTTGACTATAGGTTTAAGGTTTTAGTATCTATCATTTTGTATCGGATTAAAAAACTAGCTACTGAGCTAGTTACACTTCATTTCCATTAAAACATATTCAATTGTGTAATTAATATATAAGCACTTCATTTCCATTAAAACATATTCAATTGTGTAATTAATATATAAGTACAAACACCTGGGTATGCTCGAGAATGCGGATGTAGACAGGGCAGGGTATACCATTATATATACGGCATATGCATTGTCATCACTAGCGGGCACATCAAACTAATTTATAATTAACATTCAAAACTTAGAATTACATGCTCATATCAGCTCAGACTTATTATACTTGTTATTAGTGTGAACATGATTTTCATATAGCACTCTATGTTATATGTTTACACTCCATACTGTGTAGCTACAAATTATCTATAAAAAAAACACATTCATTCACATGTACAGTTCAAATCAATTTGAAGTGGAATTTTGTTTTTAACTTATATTTTTTTGTAAGTACATTACATCAAATATTCTCCACAATAGTATATGTACCATATACATAACTGTAACTGCATGATACATATGTATGTATATTTAATGTTAATTTATGTTAGTGAGATCTGAATGTAGCTATAACTTATTTAATTTTGAAATTGATGATATCAAATCATCAATTTCAAAATTAGAATGCCCAACTGGATGAACTGTACATGTAGCAGCATTGAAAAATATCTTAGTTAGCAAAGATGCAAGATGTTGTGGCTCTAAAAGCTAGAATTAGAGGCAATGTTTTTTTGTGCAAGATCTAGACCACATTTCATTTATTTTATCCTATTGGGTTTATTTGGTATGGCAACGTTATGACTAATCAGCTAGGCCTAATAAAAATAGAATTATGTCAAAAAATTACGGTAGATATAGGTCGGTTCTTATTTCTATTCTATTTTTCTGTACACTATAATCTAGATTTGAGCAGAGACCTATAAAATTTGCATTTCCAAAAATAGATTTTTTAAAATGAAATTCATGTGTATCAGGTGTTTTAATCTAGATTAAAATGCCAACTCATAAAATTATACAAATTAAAGTGTTGATATCCCATTTAATTAGGCATTTATCACAACAAAACTGAATGAAAAACGTAGATCTCAAACGGTTTGTTAGCATCAGGCTATTGTGTATAATATCATTATTACGGGGTGTTATTCTATTCAAAAGGATATATATATATATATATATATGCTTGTTTGTAGGCAGTATGATTACACAATCAGAAATCATCAATGACAGCGAAGTACCGCTGTAAAATATCACCACTGACAGTACAGTATAGTACTGGTATCGATCTTTTCGAGTTCGAAATTCTGCTCAGGCCAATTATAAACGGAAATGTTTTGTTGAATGAGAAAACAATGTCTCACCTTCCTAGTTCACTGTTGATAAATTCTAATAAAGGTATTATGTATTAGCCTTCTCCGGTGTGTTTTTGTTTTAATTTTGACCCAATTCCAAACAGGTAAGTCCGTACACGAAGTGTTGAAAAAAGCCTGCCGCCTAACGGCGTGGGAAAAATCCCACGTTAACCGCATCATTTGCATCTTCACAACAGCACACATCTCTGAAAATAGCTACCAATATCTAATTATCGCATTGCATAGTATTCTGATCAGGTAGATTCTATATTACAATCACAAAAGAAAGTTTACGATGGTAAACAAGATGGGTGAAATATGTCTCGATGAACATACGGGTCACAAGGCAAAACTGACACACAAACCAGCGACCGGGTCAAATGTCCGGATACATTTAAACTGTGATATTCCATTTAATAAAGCAAACACAATAAATAAAGGATATTTCTAATAAAAGCTACACACAAAGTGGCGTAAGTTTACACGCTTTTAGCGTTTAAATAAAATAATGAGTAAATAAATTAGGCCACTTATATTTTTTCCGGATTTAATATCCGGGCCGATTCAGTATGTTGTACAAACAAAACTCCATAGATCTAATAATAGCGCGGACAAACTGGCACTAGTTCTATTGGTAATCTTTCGAAGTCCATATTTACACGTCAATCTTTCCCCATCACTTCAATACTTCTACCTTCTACGTCGAATATATGAATCCAAGATAACTTGGCGTATTACCGGCAATTTGCAGTGTTGTGTATTTATTACACAATCGGAACCGAAGTGAAGTTACTATGTAGGTCAACCCTACGATAACATATATATCCAGTATGGCAGGTTAGCTTTTAGCTTCGAAAGTAAACATCAAACACACAAAAACATACTTAGACAATAAAATAAGAAAGAAATGATGTTATAATAATATGATTATGACTAATTTATAGGAACCACATTAACTACAGTAATTATTTCACATCTTCCGTTCAGCAGAAGCAAACATTGTGTATTGTAATATTGTTCAGAGAGCCCGGTAGAGGGCAGTACCTGTCTTTTTACCACTGCCATTTCCGCTTTTCGTACCGATCCCTATGACTCAGGGTTACCCCTGTGTCGAAAACAACAACCCTTACGCGATACCGTGAACATTGCAGTGAGCCGTACAGAGCAATAAACACATCCTCTGGGGTCCTTACATTAACTTTCTGACTTTCATTTTGAACAACTATTTTCCCAGACTGCATGATGTCTTGGAAGTTAACTATGTGGATAATTATAGAATAATGTTATATCTATATTTCAATGAAAAAAAATGTCAAGAAATGACACCCACAAAAAAAACAGATGTCGTTTCGCCCTAATACCGATCACCCTTGTTTTCAACCGTCATGACAAGATTTTTCATGTGATTCCTACCATTTGTACTGTAAGGGTTGTCTCCCCTCTATATACAAAGTTATGTTTTAGATATTTTCTTGTCAAAAGATGGTCGGGGTGTTTAGAGGTTGGTTTTCGGGTGTTTAAGGGTAGAGTTTAAATGCTTAGGGGTAGTTTTTCGGGGTGTTTTGGGGTAAATCTTACGCCGACACGGAAGAAGAATAACTAGGCCTAAAGCACGATTAATTGGAATTCCCAGATCTACTTTCGGTTCCGAATTGACAGCATTGTAATTCATTAAAGGAGAAATATGAACTAGATATTCTATAGGTCTAGCGATGTACTGTATAGAATGTAAGAAATTGTTTTGAAAAGAACACGATTATACCAATAAGCCTAACAAAAAGGCTATTTCAGTAGACAGTCTACCGAAAAGAAAACAAGGAAATTGTTTATTGGCAAACTGTTCACCCTACTCGATTTATAAACGTTTACGCACGCCGCTAGGCCCACAGTACCGGCACGGCTCTGTATTTCAAGTTTACAATGGTAACAAAATATCATATGAGCTGTCATGTCGCGATTTGGCCTACCTGTTGATGTATTTTTCAGGCGAGTGATTTGATATTTCCTGCGAGTCTTCCGCCTAGGTCAGTCATGACCATCTACCTCCGCTCGGTCTACGTCATTTTGAAGCATGCGCAATGGCTTTAGATTCTAAGGCCGACACTATTAGCACCACGCAATATAATGACGCAATTTGTATAATAAATATGTAAAAAAAAAAAAACGAAAACGAAAACAACAACACACATTTACATCATCGAATAAATTAAGCATACATTAAAAAAATGTATCGTGCAGGATATTGTTTTGATTAGATATATCTTCTAAGAGCTGATATTATACCATAATAAATTTTATTGTAAAAAGTTTGAGTGACTTCTAGAAGGAGTCCAGAAATTTAGTGATAATGCGAGCGTCGTAGGCGCGAGCCGATTTTTTTTTTGGTGAGGAGTCTGGGGGTCGAGCAGGTCTAGGGCAGCGCCCTGACAGGGGGTTCCAGGGGGGCTTCCCGGCGGAAAATGAATCTAAGAGCAAATTTGCAATCATTCGGAGTCGTTTCTCTATGCCTTCAAAGTCATATCTGACGTGACTTTCATTTGCGGGAATGATATCGAAAGTTTGTAATTTGCTCGTGTAGAGAAAGTTATTGACTTTTCGTTAATACAACATATTTATAAAGTAAACATGGACTTAAACAAAAATAAAAGACTTTTAAATCATGTTTTTCGCCAACGGATCAGAAATCGGAGATCGCAGTGTGTTACGCGTGCGAGACCGTCTATATACATTTTTTTTGTATATTAAACTTTAATTTCGGCCATATTATTTTCGATTTGATTAAAACATGTTTTATTTGCATCAATAAATACAAAAGGATTGGGCAAGGCTTTCAAACTTATATGAAGCCATTTCCCAATTATATATATTTATTTAGATCTACCCACAAATGACAATCTTAACGTGGGACCATCGCGAGAATACATTAGAGAAAATTAATTTCATTGCTTTCGGCGGAAAATGAATCTAAGAGCAAATTTGCAATCATTCGGAGTCGTTTCTCTATGCCTTCAAAGTCATATCTGACGTGACTTTCATTTGCGGGAATGATATCGAAAGTTTGTAATTTGCTCGTGTAGAGAAAGTTATTGACTTTTCGTTAATACAACATATTTATAAAGTAAACATTGCTTTCTGTGAAATTAAGATATGAACAGCATCCATTTTCAATTTGTTTTCTTGTTAAGACAGCCGTAGAGATACCACAAGAAATATAACAAAACAATATTTCCATGGCGCGCGTAACTCCCAGGACCCCCCCCCCCCCCCCCCCCCCCCCCCCCCCCCCCCCCCCCCATATCCGCTAGTAAATCAATAAACCATGAGTTAGCCGGTAGAAACAACCGAAAACCACCCGATACTGAACCAGATCGTTACTGTAATATATACCTTGTTTTATAAGATAATAACAAATTACAGGTGAGTATAGTCAGTTGAATCCCACTTTAACCCGTTGCAAAATTCCGTGAAAGACCAGAAGACGGCCAACCAGTAATTGAAACATTAATAAAATATGTTATATTTATTAATCAACCTGTATGGTCAGTCTAGACTTGATTGAATAAGGCTATTCAAGTAATGAAAATTATCTGTACCACATGGAAATGATTGCCAAGAAAATGATAATCTCAAGTCGGATGAATTGCAAAATGTTGAACAGATGCGACCACATCCTTCACGCAACTGTTCATACATTTTCTCTGAGCGACCATACATTTTCTTTGAGCAGCCATACATCTTCTCTGAGCGACCATACATTTTCTCTGAGCGATCATACATTCTCTCTGAGCGTCCATACATTTTCTCTGAGCGTCCATACATTTTCTCTGAGCGACCATACATTCTCTCTGAGCGTCCATACATTTTCTCTGAGCGACCATACATTCTCTCTGAGCGTCCATACATTTTCTCTGAGCGACCATACATCATCTGACCTATTTCAGATCTGTCTTCTTCCTGACACATGCATTCACTTGTCCAAACAGTCTTTATAAGTTGCTTGCCAACTTTAAAATGATTAAGAGATAGCGTAGTTTCATTGTGTACCTATACATATCTATTTTATTGATTTCTTCCCTTTAAAGGACCAACATATGTAAAATCTTACCTTAGGTGATAAGATACCTAAATTACATATATTGAAAAAACGTATTGGAGCTCCCGATTGTCTGCTGTTGGAGTCTGACTATGAAGAAGAAATTTAGACGTTGAACAGAATTTCGTTAAAATGTAAGCATTATATCAGCTCAAAACTATTACAATGTATAGATATATTTTTAGCAGCGTTTCCGTTTACAGGTGTTGACACAAATATCTCATCGGCATGTCTTGATATTTTCTATTACTATAATTTTGAATTATTACATGTTATTATTGTTCATTACTCCAATAAACAATTATGACGCCTTTCAAGACAAAAAAAAAAAAAAAAAAAAAAACAGATCTTAGGTTAAACAAAAATTACGTTACGGATCGAGTCGAAGTATTGATAGCTTAAAAAGAAATTCATCACAGCTTATATACAATTACGAGATTTCAGCCTTAGTGGAAAGTTATTACCCTGGACGTCACATTTAAACAAAACTGACACTAAAAAATAAAACAAACATCTTTAAATGTCCCTGTTCCGTCCTCCCAGTAGAACTCCTAAAGAATGTTTGTGGAGAAATTTTCGAACCATTTTTGACGTAAAAAGGACTTTCTGAAGAGTCAAAACCTATTCCAGGTATGCATGCTCCTGGAAACTCGAGTCAAAACTAATTCTGGGTTATAACAACAATGCATACGTCAAGTGTTGAATCATATTCACTTCTCATCCTGACCTTTGTCCTCTAATTTAGAGAAACTTACTATTTTTCTGGCGATGTACTTTGTTGCGATATACAGCGCGGAGTTTAGGCGAACGTTTTGTGATTTTTTTTTATATGTCGGTTGAGAATAATAACCTTAAAACGAACTGGACGCCACGAAATCAAGAATGTATATGGTACCCGGAAATATTCTAAAACCATTCCATACGGTGACGGATGAAATGAAATTGATACATGCATTATCATGTATATCTCGTTTAGGTATTCTTCGGCTGTTGTTTGGAAGGTAGAGGGGACCAAGCGGTACCCGGTAATGGTGATACTGCTGATCGTATTCTCACTTACTACTACTATATCAGTCACACCAATGTCTAATACATCCACACTATCTACTCCCACACTATTACCATACACACCGATTACAATAATACCCACAACATCATTTACACCACCTACAACTAAGTCATCTACACTAAAACCAGTTACCACACCCACAAATACCACACTAAAATCCACTACCACACCCTCAAATACCACACTAAAATCCACTACCACACCCACAAATACCACACTAAAATCCACTACCACACCCACAAATACCACACTAAAATCCACTACCACACCCACAAATACCACACTAAAATCCACTACCACACCCACAAATACCACACTAAAATCCACTACCATACCCACAAATACCACACTAAAATCCACCACCACACCCACAAATACCACACTAAAATCCACTACCACAACCACAAATACCACACTAAAATCCACAACCACACCAACTACAACTCCTACAACCACACCAACTACAACTCCTACAACCACACCAACTACAACTCCTACAACCACACCAACTACAACTCTTACAACCACACCAACTACAACTCTACACACCCCACTACAACTCCCACAACCACACCAACTACAACTCACTACGAACCACAAATCGCATACAACTCTAAACACTCACCCACTACAACCCACAACCACACCACTACAAACTCTACAAACCACACCCAACTAAAAACTCTTACAAACACCAACCCACAACTCTACACTCACAACCACTACAACTCCCACAACCACTACAACTCCCACAACCACACCAACTACAACTCCTACAACCACACCAACTACAACACAACCACACCAACTACAACTCCTACAACCACACCAACTACAACTCTTACAACCACACCAACACAACTCCCTACACGCACAACCAACTACAACTCCTACAACCACACCAACTACAACTCCTACAACCACACCAACTACAACTCCTACAACCACACCAACTACAACTCCTACAACCACACCAACTACAACTCCTACACTCACACCAACTACAACTCCTACAACCACACCAACTACAACTCCTACAACCACACCAACTACAACTCTTACAACCACACTAACTACAACTTCCACAACAACACCAACTACAACTCCTACAACCACACCAACTACAACTCCCACAACCACACCAACTACAACTCCCACAACAACACCAACTACAACTCCTACAACCACACCAACTACAACTCCTACAACCACACCAACTACAACTCCTACAACCACACAACTACAACTTCCACAACCACACCAACTACAACTCCTACAACCACACACCAACTTACAACTCCCCAACCCACCAACTACAAACTACAACAACTCCTACTAACCACACCAACTACAACTCTTACACCACCACACCAACTACAAACAACTCTTACCCCACACACTACAACTCCACAGACAAACCAACTAACAACCCCTACAACCACCATCACTACAACCCCTACAACCACACAACTACAACTTCCCCACCACGAACCAAACTAACAACTCCTACAACCACACCAACTACACTCCTACAACCACACTCAACTACAACTCCCACAACCACACAACTACAAAAAAATTAAAACCACAACCCAAATACAATCCTTAAAAACCCCCCCAACTACCCCTCTTTTCCCCCACCCAAACCCCAAATACCCCCCCCACCAACACCCCCTAAAAACCCCCCACCCCCACACCAACTCAAAAAATTTCCCACAACCCCCCCCAACTCAAATTTTACAAAACCCCACCAACTACCTCCCAAACCCCCAAAAACAACTCCTACAACCCCACCAAATTTCAACCCCCCCACAAACCAAAACCCAAATACAACTCCCCCCCCAACAACAAAATACAACTCCCCCAACAACACCAACTTCCAAATCCCCCAACCCCCAAAAAACTAAAAACTCCTTAAAAACCCACACCCAAAAAACAAAAACCCCAAAAACAACAAAACCAAATACAACTCCCAAACCCCAGAACTCAAAACCCCCTACAACCCCCCAAAACCCAAAAACCCCAAATCCTCCAAACCCACCCCCCCCAACCCACAACCCCCACCAAAAACAACAAATACAACCCCCCACCCACCCAACTCCCAAATCCTCAACCCCCACCAACTACCCCCTCCCACAACCCCCACCACTCCAACTAAAAAACTCCCACACAACAACAAATACAACTTTTCCCACAAACCCCACCACTACAAATCCCCCCAAAAGCCCCCAACTACCCAAATCCAACAACCACCCCCCCAATTTTACTCCTAAAAACCACAAACCCAACTACCCCAACCCCCCCCCTTTCAAACCAAACCAACTACAACTCCCCCAAACCACCCCAACCCACAAATCCCCCAAAAACAACTAAAAAATTTCCCCCAACCCCCCCCAAATAACTCCTACCCCCACCCCCCAAAACAACCTACAAACCCCCCAACCCCACTCCCCCATGCCAAAAAACCCAAAAAAAACAACTCCCCACCCCCAACACCCAAAATACAACTCCCCAACCCCAACCAAAAACCCCCTCCAACCCAACCCCCCTCCCCCCCACCCCCCCTTCCCCTCCCACAACCCCAACCCTCCCAAATCCCACAACCACCCCAAATACAAAATCCACAACCACACCAACTACAACTCCTACAACCACACCAACTACAAACCCTACAAAAACCCAACTCAACCCCCCACAAAACCCCACCAACCAAACTCCCCAACCCAAAAACCAACTACAAATCCTAAAAAAACCACACCAACTCAACCCTACAACAAAATACCACCTTTAACCAACCAAAACCATTTTTCAAAACCTTCCAAAACCAAAAAACCCCCCACCACCATCACTACAACCCCTACAACCCCCACAACCAACATCCCTACAACCCCCACAACCCCCAACCCCCACAACCCCCACAACCACCATCCCTACAACCCCCACAACCAACATCCCTACAACCCCCACAACCACCATCCCTACAACCCCCCCCCAAAAACCCTCAAAACAACCCCCACCAAACCCCCCTCCCTAAAAACTCCCCCCAACCACCATCCCCACCCCCCCCACCCAACCCCCCCAAACCCCCATCACTCCCCAACCCCCCCCAAACCCCCGTCCCCCACCCCCCCTACAACCCCCCCCAAACCAAACCCCCCCTACAACCCCCAAAAAAAAAAACCCCCCCTCACTCAACCCCCCCACCCCTTTCCCCCACCCCCCCCCCCCCCAACCACCACCCTACCCCACCCCAACCCCATCACTACCCCCCCCCTAACCCCCATCACCCCAACCCCTTTCACCACCCAATTCCCACAACCACCCCCCACCCCATCAAATAACCCCAACCCCTACCACCATCACTACAACCACCCCTACCACCATCACTACAAACCCCTTTCAAACCACAATCACTACAACCCGCACCACCGCCATCACTACAACCCCTACTACCACAATTACTACAACCCCTACAACCACCCAACCAAAATACAAACCCCACAAACCCCCATCACTACAACCCCCCCAACCACCCCCCTCCCTCCCAAATCCTCCCCCAGAAAACACCCTCACACCCTCTTCCACAAACCCTAAAAAACCCCCAAAACCCACTGCAATCCCCACAACCAAAACAACACCCATTACGACTCCCATAACCGCAACAGCACACACTACAACTTCAACAACCAAAAACACTGGACCTAACACCAAAAAAACCCCACCCATTTTAATTAACTTACAAACCCCCCCCTTTTTTCTTTTAACCAAACTCCCACAACCACCAACCCTAATAAACCCTTAAAACCAAACCCTTTAAAAACCCCCCAACTCCCACAACCAATACAACTCCCCAACAAATACCCCCCTCCCCCCAAAAA